>NW_017537390.1:209913-229474 GCF_001853355.1 Bactrocera latifrons | reverse complement strand
TGAGTTACTCCGATTATTTTTATTTCACATCACTGAGATCAGATCAGATATTATAACTACTTAATTGCTTAACAGCAAGTTGGTACCAAAAATAGATAAAATCGGTTAATATCCTCTAATCTTGATATACCGATTATAATGTTATCCGAGTATATAGAAATCGCATATCTCGGATAGAAAGGTAGATAAGGCATTACTATTTACAAATAACGAAAAGATATATATAATTTCTCATATCTACCCACAGTCTCAATCCTTAAATTTTGTTTCGAAATTTCAATTTATTTCTGTAATTTTTTTGGTCTTCTAGCTGAAATCAATATGAATCTCCTCATGTTTTCCTTATTTCTCACAAAATTTACCGTAAAGCAAATTCAATCTACCCGTATACAAATCAAATCAACTTCAAATGCCACTGCAATGACAAAACGAAAGAGAGACAGCGGCCTATTGAACGCGCGATCTTCTCAGTTACGGTGCCGTGCGTAATGATTAATTTTGAATTGTGAATAGCTCGTCATCTGTGCGGCATTTACAAATCTCCCGAGTCTAGGTGGCACCACCGCGCAACCATTGCTACTGCACTTGCAATATAGCAACGCGTCTCCTTTGATATTGTTGTTTTTGTATTCGCTTCAAGCGACATTAGTCATTTAGTGCGTTGCAGCAAACAAACAAAGGATTAGCCGTGGATTACCAGATGGCATTATGGCAAGTCAATTGGCTTGCGGTGTGCATTAAAAACTACACTGAGAGAATGGATGCTACAGTCAAGAGCTATTTGATAATTTTTTATATTTAGTGTGTGCAGTACACTCGAGAGAAAAAAAATTTAAACTATATTGATTTGAAAATTAGTGTTTTTCACCAAAGATCTGAAAAAATTCTTCAAGATCTCTGATTTATCGTGGAAATAAGCTCAACTGCAATATGAATATTTTCAGAACTTACATTCAATCTTATCTTATATAGTCACTATATTTGATGAATATACATGTATGTAAATCAATTATATCTATGTAATCTATCTCTAGTATCCGAATAATTTGACATCCGTAAAGAAAGGATGACCGTTTTCCTTACACGTTTCTCAAGCAAAAAAGCTAAAATAAACTCGTTTTCTAGAGAACCTAGAGATTATATAAAGCAAATATGTTTAATCAGAAAAAAACCCACACCCATCGATGAAACATGCTTGCCTAAATCCAGACTTAACTCAACGTGTCCAAGCTAATACTGCACCCTAGTTTTTAGTTGTCGATTCTCAAGGAAATTACATGCCCTTCGATACCATATATCTACATTGCTGCCTAAGGCAAGGAAATGTGTTAATCTGATAACCTTCTCTTAATATGTCTTACAGTTCGCAAATAAGGTCCTATCAACCGTATTGCGTGAATGACTGAATCCCTTCCCAACAATCTATTCTATTCTATTATTTTCGATCTCGAAGTTATGATTGTCATCAGAGACGAGGGAACCAAGTCATGAAAGCGACGACTGTTTGTGTGTCCGCGTACGCCATCAGTTGGAAACTCTTGTAAAAGATTTTACCATTCTCAAACAGCACTGCAGCTCGAATTATAATCTCCAACAGTAGAGTGAAGAAGTCGCCCGATAGGGAATCGCCTTGTCTGAAACCTGACGAAGTTTTTGGTATTGCTCAACGTCAGTTTTCCGTGCTGTCAAAAGCAGCGTTAAAATCGACGAAGAGATGGAGTGCGTCCATGTTATTATTTTCATGTGCCTTTCCAAGATTTGGCGCATGGTGCATATCTACTCAATTGTTGATTTTCCAGGACTAGAGCCATACTGATAAGGTCCAATCAGTTTGACGACGGTGGGTGATAGAACCTGATATCTGATGTTGAGGAGGCTTTTTTCACAGTAGTTGAAACTAAGTTTACCACTTCGTTTTTACAAATTTAGCTTCGGACGGAATTTCTACCCACGATACACCAAGGTCATGCTGACCAATGCAACTAAGAAATCTTAAAAATATGTTTCCTTATGTTGTTCGTAGAGCATTACATAGATAATCGTAAATTATATGTTTTTTGCACTTACGCTAACTCTTCACGAATTAGTAAAATATTATTTCTGTAGTACTAACATATGCATAACTTATATGACCCCTAGAAGACTTCACCAATAATTTTGCATTGAAATTCCTCTACAAACAAACATATAAATAAAGTCATCATCTATCAGTTCATTTCGCTAGTAGTCAATCTATCTACATTGACGAGCTATTGCGCCAAGCAACACTTTTCATCACTCCCTCCGCCTTAACAAAATAAAAATAACGATCAACTGCAATAATAAAATAATAATCTTAACCTGCACGCTGACCTCGGTGCATGCAACAGCATCAATAACGATTTAACACAATTGCAACATCAATTTCCATCAACAAAGAAACGACACGGGCAATTGAGTTGCATAAAACCATGCAACATATGAAAAATATGATAAAAGAAATAAAAAGAAGAAAAAAGTAATATGAAAAACATTACAAAAAAATAGTTAAAAGAAACGCGAAAATGAAAAGGCGGCACGCTAATGCAGTGGAAATAAAATTAAAGATCAATTAAGGAAAAGTGAAACAAGTAAAAAATGAAGGAAAGACATAATCGAAAAACCGAGTGAAACTAACCTCACACAATTGAAAGGGAAACAGCGACGAGCGACGTTGAAAACTCAAGTGTTTGGAGCAGCACAGAAGCAATAAAAAGATCGACGATCTTGAGTTGTGTGTGATCTTGAGAAGGTATGCATTTGGGTAAAAGCTGATATCGCCAGCACAAAAAAAAATCTTCATAAAAAAAGTCATCTTATATACTCGTACATCTCCACAGTTGCAAGCAACTATTTAAACGACACGAACGGCAGCCGAACCCATACGATCTCACTAAATTAGACAAGTGCCATAAAAACGCTTATCTTATGGTTATCACATATCGCGTCATACAATGCCGGCCTTGTACGAGCAATGAGTAAATGATACAAAGATTCCTAGTAGCAAATGCGTAGAGATAATATCGCGCTTAATGAAGAACTAAACTGAGTAGTGATCGCTGCTTAAAACAAAAAAAGGAAAAGAGTGAGCCCGCAAGGAGATTGGGTATTCTTGAACGATCGAAATGTGAAGTAAAGCGCTTATGAGGAACAACACAAGCGGGTATCCATGCAGATATGTAGTTTTGATGTATATTTATGTTGCACCTTATAGGTGGTGAATTGCTTGGATTTATGGAAATATTAAAATTTACGTCACATTACAACAAAGTCGTCGGATTTTAATGAAATGAAAACGTCAAGCGAGTTGTTGAAAAGAGAAAAAGAGAGAGATCAGAGACATTGTGAAGCTAGTTAGTGATCTTGAAACAATCACTACCTTTATGCAGGTATGGTGATCGAGGAACGCAATGGATTTTGTGGAGCTGCTTAGTTGGCAGAGTAAGGTAAGTAAGCGAGCTTAAATGAGGTAATGCCATGAAAGGAGAGGTAAAAGGTAACGCTTAAAGACAATATGGATACATAGTGAACAACCTTGTCGCTTTTTAATTACAAAGTGACATTCCGCATGGCAATAAAAATAATTTATACGCGCTGACGAGGGTGAGAAAGTGCTACAATATATAAATAACCCAAAATAATTAGTGAATAAATGCCATAAAAAATATATATTCAAATCGTTAGCGCAAACAACCTGATGCTGTGGGTGATCCACGGCGATCCTCGAACAAAGAAAGAAAGAGAGAGAGAAGGAGAAGCGACCGCGCTGCTCACAGCGATCTTAAGCCGATGCTGATCAAGTCGATAATCTGTGCTAGTAGCTTGATTATTTAGCCAAGCGACATACAATTTTTTTTAGTTTTTCTTTTTGCCGCTATCATTGTGTGGCCCCTGGGCGACGACGACGACATTAACCGAGTTCATAGTTTAACAACGCCATTGCAGCAATTTGCTCTTTTCCACCACATACCACACATACATGCATTCATATGTACATATGTCCCAAGTAGACGTTTACTTATTGCTTGACAGTTGACTTTCAATTGTGTTGCTCGTTTATATGACTGCCTCACCGTCCGTCTGTCCGTTAGACGACGTCAATTATAGAGTTGTTGTCTTGTCAACGACTATCAACGAGTTGGCGTCATTTTGCTTGATGATTTGATCGCTGCCCAGATATGCTAACATATGTCACATACATAGCTATCAACCGTTGTCGTATTTTGCACTTTGCCAACAACAAATTTATCGATTCATCGTCGTCAGCGCTGACATGTTGGTTTTAAATTCTGATTATTGCTGCTCGTAAAGCGTTGCTATGAAGCTTAGCAGCATATTTATTGCCTTTAATGGCATTTATGTTGTTGTTTTTATTGTTGCTGGTGTTGTTGACATTTCATTGCAATGTTGGTGCTGCTGTTGGCAACACTTGTATGGCTTCGTGCATAGAATTGTCATGTTGAGAATTTTCTTGTTCTTCTTCTTCTTGTTTATTTTCCCGTTTTGATAAATCTCCACCGCAATTTGTTAGTTATCAAATCGTCGTAAATTGGTGTCTTAAAAAATCATTAATTTCTATTAATTTAACAACATGCACTTAGCGGTTTAGTAAACTTGAAAATTAAAGTTGATTATTGCATGTTGGATGTGGCAAGCAATATGGTTTTATGGCGAGCATAGTTTTATTGGTTAGATGGATGGCGTGTTGAAAGTTATGTGATCAATTAATTCCTTGGATAAAAATTTATTTTTCAGTTTAAATACAGAAAGGGTTAATCGTTCAGCATCGGTATGGTAATCAGTAAATGATATGTCACAGGGTTGTCATGCTTTTACTAGCTCATATAAATGTTTAATGCAAGAAAAGAAAAGTTTCTACTTCTCTCGCGGAAATTCTCTATAATTGTGTTGTTATTTATAAAAAAAAAAGGACAAATCCGTAGGCTTTTATCAAAGTAGCGGCAGATGTACTTCATCGAAACTGCATTTCTTCAGAGAAATATGCACTAAAACTCTTGAGCTTGCTGACTGTGATGTTACATCCGTATTAGATTTGAATGTGTATTTGGTCACACCACGTAGAAACCTTAGATGGAAACTATACAACCGAAGGGCTTTCCAAAGAAAGTATCCTTACCCAGATATCATCAGAATGATCAAAGGGCATCGCACAAGCATATATGCGGCTGCGCAATCTTTTTGGCTCAGAGTTGAACGTAAAAAGTCAAGGTTCACGTCACCGCAATAAACAGAATCTTAACTGGACAATATCCCGCCCATTGGGACTCACGCCATGCGTCTAAAAGTCAAAGCGACATAAAGTAAGATGAAGCAGAAACTTTTTCCCCCACTACCTATTTTCGACAAGCAAAGCTTGAATCATCTCTTTTGCCAAACGTTCTACGAACCAGGCGACTAACCTGGAATTGATATTACCTGCTTCAATAAAATTTTGGCAGATTCACGACATTTTGTGAACATGCGATGGTCTTTTCAATCCCTACCTAGGAGTTCTGATACCCAACAATGGACACAAGTCTTTTGCGGCCCAGGTGGAATTATTTATGGCCTCGCGAATATCTTGGCTAATCAAATCTTTGTTAGATGGTACAAAGTCAGCTAGGATACAGTAATATTTATAGTGTTTGAAATCCCAAATACATTCCCATGTTTTTTTTTTTTAATTAAATCAATTGATCTAGATTATACTGTAGATTCTACTTGAAACGACTAGGTATTCAATAGATTTTTATGAATATTTAATTAAAGATTTAAAATTTAAAAACTGTAAACTTAGGTTTAAAATTTGTATTAGAAATCTAAACCAAAATTCCCAAAATTCATAAATACTTAAATTTTTGTACTCAAACTATTTGGTTATCTCAATGAAACTACTTATCTCCATAAAACTTTTGGTACATAGAGATTCAAGGTTTAATATTTGATGGATTCCAAAAATTCGGGGTTGTAAAAGAACTGGGCACTACCAAGTTCTTCAAATGACAATGCCTCGTAATGGTGGCTTTTTAATTTTTATTATTTCTTTATAGTAGGAGAAAGCATCGAAAGCCGGAGTGCGGGACTTTAATCCACTAAGCCTAACCTACTCCCAACTCATGTCTCTCCGAGTGGACCACTGAACAAAGTGTTACTTCATCGGAGAAAAGAGAACCTTTAAATCTCCTTTATTGTACCGGCTGATCGACAACTAAAATGCTTAATGCTTGTAAATATCTAAATCTTGTGATAATTATAGCTGCCGATTCGCTGACAGCTTTCCATTTTACAGAGGACACGCACTTAAGTGCAGTCAAATTTTCCACCCTGAGAATATCCCCAAAATAGGTTTTCAGCTTTCCCTTATACTTGAAAACAGAGGACAATGATAGAGTACGTGTTCAGAGTCGCCGGACAATGTGGACTAAAGTCATGATATGTATAGGTAGCTTCTAAAGCACTCATGGCCATTGAGTATTTGGGTCAGGTGGAAATCCAGATACCCATGTTGTCTATCTATCCACGAATGCATGTCCGCAATCAGTTTATGGGTTTACCGTCCTTTGCAAAAAGACATCAAATTAGTCTCTGACTGAAAAAATTATTACCATCTTATTACCTCTATGAGCTATATGCACAATCTTTAGAAAATAAAAAGGAGAATAACTATTAAAGCTGTGTCTGCAATCAGTTTAAACGCGAATACATTAGATTTAGTAAAATTTTTCATTTAAACCAAATATGAAGGCTACCAAATTCGCGTAGGTTTAGTATAAAATAAGCTATGAGACCGGGGAATATTTTATAATGAAAGCAATTATTTTTTTAAATAAAAAATTTCACTACTTTTCAAAGAGACATCGGGGGATGACATGTTCTTGGTTAATTATATTTTCTGAAGAAAAAAGACTAATGGAATGTACAATAAACAAATGGATGTTATATGGATCTCTTATCCAAACGTGGCCTGCAAATGCACCTAAATACAATTTTTGAGCCAACTCATAATAAATATTAATTAATTAGATTTCAAATTGTCGCCCTTTTAGCACTATTCAGTTCTTTGCACGGCAAACGAGGTTATGAAGAAATGCAATGGTTTAACGAATTCAACTATACTTGATACACCTATTTCAGCCTGCACGTGGTTTGTTAGCCTATTCGACTAACAATCATCGTCTTTTGCAAACAGTAGCAAAATACCGATGCCCGTTAACACAGTATAAACTTTGCAAGTTGCCCATCCTGCTATTCTAAATATACCTTTTGAATCCTAAGTTCCCAAAATCATACCAGACCTCTACTGTTGCATGCCACCAACAATTCAAGGTGCAACTGCCACAAGAAATGGCTGTAAACAAACTGCGTTGTAAACAAATGCAAAAATACCACCGAAGAAATAGTTTTCAAAGTACACATTTCAGAAGTACACAAACGATAGCATTTTCTAGCTAAAACAGCAGTACTAAATAGTAAATGTTCTGCTGGAGTTAAACGCAGCTGCCAAAGAACCGAGGCCATGTGGCTAATATGACATAACAGCACAGTGCAATGACAAAGGTCTTTAGTGAAATGAAGAGTAGAAGGTTTTGGAAGAAATGTAAGCATTTTAATTAAAATATACTTGTATATATAAATATATATGTACTCATGTATATATATACATGTACATATATGTATAGGTATAAAAAAAAATATATAGGTATCAGTAGAATTTCTTAGAATAACACTTGGCGCTGCTTGGCAGGATGAGACGCGCTCCATATAATTGAAGTGTTTACAGAAACTACCGCGCAACAAAAACAAAAATATCGATGCTTCGGCTTTTTAAATGCTTGACTACATAAATACGCACATACCAATATAAATATGTATATACATATACGTACATACATATGAGCTTGATGGCTTCAATGCTTGGCTGATTGGCGGGCACAATGCACTTATTGCTTTTCATATGTATGTATGTGCCTATCGCACAACAGCCAGAAATGTATATGTATGTATGCCTATATATTATAGCCTCTAAAATCAAAACAATAATCAAAGAAGCGTTGAAATTTCATTGCGTTACGCTGCAATACTTTGCGCTCAGCTGTAGCCGGTAGCCACTTGAGCAGATGACGCTGGCGCAGCGGGCGTTCCCGCCGTTTTCGGCTACTGTGTGCACAAACAATGGTGTAAGAGGCTCCAAAAGAAAACAAACAAAAAATTCAAAAATAAAAAAAATAAAAACCTAAAAATTTAAAAAGTTTCAAATAAGAAAAACAAAATTAATGAAAAAAAGTTTCAAATAAGAAAAACAAAAATAAAAGTATAAAAAGTTTTATATAAGAAGAAATTAGAAAAAAAATCGAAAAAGTAAAAAAGAAATACAAAAATAACAACAACGAAATATAATATCATTTCCATAATAACGCACGTAATGAACAACAACAATAATAAATGAAAGGCGTTTGCTTTATTTATCTTTCTGACTGTTGGAAAAATTAACTTTTCGATATCTGTTTTAATTTTTTGTTTTTCTACCGCGTTTGTTGCTTTTCGATTTGAGAGATTTAATTAAGAAATTTCAGCGCTTTAGTATTGATACATATAGTATTTGTATGTATATAAAAGTGAATATAGCTATATACTAACATACATATGTATGACATAGACCCAGAAGACTGTCTTGTTGCAATTATGCATTTGGCTTCGATGTTTTTATCCCCTGAAAAAAGTCTGCCCCAATCCCTCAGTTTTTGAGATATCGTTTTGAAATTTTGCGCACGTCCTTTTCACATCAAGACGCCGCTAATTTGTTGGAATAACCGCCTTCATGCCGTTATAGGATAAAGCTGTCATACAAACTATTCTGTCAAAATCAATACCTTTTATGAAATACCTTTTCATATGAAGAGATACTTTTAAGAAATCTAGCAAGCATAACTGTCGAAGGCAATGATGCAATCTCCGAAGAAATTGTTCAGGTTTAATCAGAATAACATATAGCTGCCATACCGAACCGAACGATCGGAATCAAGTGCTTGTATGAAATGCTTTTTCATATGAAGAGATGTTTCATGAAATCTAACAAGAATAATTGTCTAAAGCAGTGATGCCATCTCCGAAGAAATTGTTCAGATCAGAACCCTTTAGCATATAGCTGCCATACAAACTTAACTACATAAGTCCAGATAAAGATCTGTTTATATATTTTTATGCTTTAAGAAATGCAGCTGTGAAGTTTATTATTGTATCAGTGCAGCCACAGTTAACTTATTTTCTTCTTTACTAGGTATTTATGACATTTTTATTTTCTCTGAAGCTCTACACTCTCCTACATAAACGAAATACTACTCTATATTTTCCTTTACCAACCTCATTTGCTTAATTAACCAACCTGCCACTTAAGTTTACGAGTTCACTTCACTTGTTGAAAAAAATGCTTCACTTTTTCAAAAAAAAACTTCTTAAAAATACCAAAATTTCCTCTTATCTGCCGTAAACCCTCCACCACTTCCAACACCTTTGGCTCACATCTTTATTTATTTATTTTGACGCGCTCTTCGCGCTTATTATTTTTGTTACACATACCTAAAAAACACATGAGCCGTATAACTGTAATAAAGTTGCATCTATGTATTTCTCAAGCGTTGTGTGTGCGCCACTCATACTCTTTTTGTTACTTATTAGTTTTGCCGCCCGCTGACTTAAATGCTTTACGTCTTTTGTTACGCTGGTGAACTGATATCTCGCGCTCAATTAATTAATTATTTAAGAAAAATATTTGTTTTGGGCATTAATGATGATTAAATCCGGATATTTAAATACTTCTGTAATATGAAAGCGCTTTGAGAAACTTGTTTAAGACCAAGTGTTTGAAAAGTATTCTTGTGAACTTTCGTGGAAACTTTTTTGGTTTCTGCAGGTTAATTGGTTCACGTTTGAGACGAAAGTTTAAAAAATATTTCTTTATGCATAAGTTTTGTGATCCCGAATTTTCGGGATTTTAATTTCTTCGGGATTTCATATTTTTTCGGGACTGACCAAATTTAACACATTAGATAAAAATTAATCACTGTGTATTTTTTTTTTTTTTTTTTTTTTTGTAGTTTAGAAAATTCGGATTTCGAATCCCGATTAATACAGAACTGTATATTATAATATATTTATAAAAATTGTACTATTATAATCTATATTATTTACTATTGTACTATTATAAACTATGCATTTCACTGGTTTTCTAATAATAACTTAAAATTCTCAACTGGTTCTTGATATTTTGTTTGGTTAAGTTCAGATTTGTGAGATTTGTCATAGGTTCAAGATGCTTTGCTGAGAATTAATATCCATATAAAGGATTTTCTATCCTTTTAGCTTTTCATAAGACTGTACTTAACAGCATATCACACTGGTAACAGAATATCACAGTGTTATCACTCGACATTTTGAGACATAACTCACCAATACTATAGATAGAGAAAGAGGGAGAGACATGAAGTTTAAAAAAATTAGACGATATGTTTTATAAAAAGTATAATGAATTATCTGGCCCAACTTCAAGCTAGAATAGAACTGTAATAGGGCTCAATGAAAGAGAAAAGTTCCTTTCGTTCCTCATGTTGCTTTTTCCTAATTTCTGACTTCAGTCTAATTTACTATTTACTTATTACATAGGTATAATCGAGCTTGTACCCCAAAAGTCAGCCAAATTCAAAAGTGTACTTATTCTAAATATATACATACATAAGTACTTCTGCTTGTATAATTGCTAAAGAAAGCTTCCGAATCCACTACCACTAGAGTCGACTAAGCACTTGTCAACATATCTCACACAAGTGGCTGAGAGTGACCAGTGCGAAGGAGATATTCCAACTAGTAGCCACGATAGTTGGGCTATTAAATTTGATGAGAAATAAAATGAAAACTACATAGGTAATTTAATTACCGTTATTAGCAACAAATTCTAACGATGCTGCAAAATAAAATCAGACAAGCGTGAGATGGCCGAGGAAGAAACATGTTGCCGGCCATTGCAGCAAACTCGAAAAATATATATACATATATCTAGATAGTAAGTGCCACAGATATGATTCTATTATTTTACAGCGCTCGAGTGGCGACAGTCATCGTTGTTTTTGTTGGCTACTGTCCCCAGTGCCAAGCTGTCGCTGCGACTGTCACTGCTCCTTCCGCTGTCTAATGCAATTAGAAATAAAATTAAAAGTGTTTACTCTGATGCGCCAGTCGCTGAGTAGCCACTCACACACTTCCACACGCTCACAAATTGTTGCACTCAGTTTTGCATCGGTTCTTGCACAAGTTGTTGTTGCTGTTGTGCAGTGATGGCAACTAGTTGCTGACTGCTGGCTGCTGCTGGCGTTCATGATGTCGCTGTTGATTATGATGGCACTTGAGTGGCTACCAGTTGGCCGCGGGCGTTTGTAGCGCGCTCCTAAGTAACTGCTTACACACTCATAGTTTTGTTAGCTTTTTAACTTTGAGGTTACTTGTTGTTGCTTTTACTCATTTCTTGTTGTTGTCACTAGTATATTTTGGTTTTACGGACTTTCCTTCTAAGTTATTGCCGCTTACGGCTGCCGTTTGAGCACTTTAAATGCTCATCAAGTTGTCAATATGATGGCAGCTAACAAGCTGTTGCAAGCAACATCAGGCAAAAACTAGATAATCGTGGGTACAGTGATGTGCAAAAGAGTGGTTCTAAACAATAATATTTTCAAAGAAAAGTTATATAATATTCATTTTATGTAATAAGTAGTATGAGAAGTTGTTATGTTTTGTTATGTATACGTTTCGATGGTTTCTTAGGTTGGACCGAAGCTTTAAAACCTCCCACAAATAAAAAAGGTTAAATAAAAGAACTTGGATTTTGATAGTTCAACTTGTATAACAGATATATGCTATAGTAGTCCGATATTAAAAATTTGTTCGAATTATAACTCAAGCTAAATATCGTGAATATATCCTATCGAATGAAAAATTTAACCTAACCTTAAAGATAACCTATAGAAGCTTCTACCAAGTTAGTAGATTCTTAGGCAAGGAAGGACATGCACAAAAGTTCTGGTCGTTATCTCAAAAACTGGGGGGCGTAAATTCTTCTGAGCCTTACAAACTCTGTGTGAAACTTAATATATGTACTCTATGCAGGTGATAGTCAATGTAATCTCCTCAAAACATTGAGAGAGAGAATATGTTATATAAGAGAGTTTATACCATATAGATGGTACAGAAAGTGACTATTCTCCTTTCCATGAAGTACACCTTACTCGCACATGCCACATACTTTCTCTCTCAGTCAACAGATCTCAAATACAACGAGCAGATAAGTGGCGACTCGAACATTGTTAAGATTATCATTTTTTAGACTAAAAAACTATAGTTATGATTCAAAATTTCTGACTCGAGGGGACATCAGAAAACGTTCCGATTATATTCTGTCTAAAAATAAATTCGGGCGCTTTTCCATGAGATAGTGGAACTTTATTATTTTCTATTATACCCATATTCTGAACCTACCGTGTGCTCTATCTGAGTGACCGTGTCGAAATGAAAGACTCGATTTAAAAATGGTTATTTTGATTTTCGGCCAAAAAAGTTGAAAGATTAGGGACTGGAAGCACCACTCGACGAATATTGTTATCAAACACAAGAAAAGCTTGCAGAGCCTTTGGTAGTCACCCAAGCACCATATCAAGACGAATAAATTCGAAAGCAAGGAAATTGGGTGTCATTGAAGTCATGAGACCTCGAAAGACAACTTTATATGCAAGAAGTACTACTTAGATGCTAAAATATGAAGGCATTTTCGTATCGGATTAACGCAGTTAATGAAAAATAGATTCATTCCGACAACTCTAAACGTAAAATATTAAATGTTAAACCTTTCACAACTAGTCAAATCAACGGAAAAGCCGAATATACATGACGCCCAGTCTGCATTTAGTGAGCTCGGACAGGTATGATGTATGAGCTTCCAAAATCTGGAGGAACCATTTAAGGGGAGCACTACCTGCAACGACTAGCATTATTGGATTATATTTGATCGAATAGTTTACATCCAGAGCGCAGTGAAGAAAATATAGCAATCGTAGCGAGTGTACACGAAGACAGTGGGGGGCCAATTCGGTGCCGTTCCCAGCAACTCGGTCTGACGAATGGAACGACTTGACGAATTTTGCATAGAGATTTTAAATTGAAAGCGTTCGATATACGGTTTGTGCATGAACTGAAGCAGCTCGACCTTCCCAAGCGACAGCGCTTCACTCGATGGGCTCTTGAAAAGTTCCAATATGATCCGACTTTTTCGAGCCCAATTTTAGCATTGAGGTCCATTTCCAGGTATGTAAACAAGCAAAAAATAACATTTAAGTGAATAGATAGTTTCACGTTTTAAGCCGGTCGAATGGTCGCCAAGATCGTGTATTATCACAACGTTAGATATTTTCCTGTGGGGATAAGTAAATTCTGAAGTCTATGCGAACAATCCCGCTTCCATTTGGGTCTTGGTGCAAACCATCATGCGTGTCATTCGCCAGTTACTAGTCGAAATGCTCGAACGAGAAATCGAAAATTGGATGAATAGACCATCTGAGACGTGGCCACGGCCAAAATTTAAAGAGCTAATTTTCAAAAAATAAATGCCAGAGAATAGTTTTTCGAATGATAATAAACATTCCCCATTAAGTATGCAGTCTTTTTATTATGTAAAGCGTCTTTAAAGCTTCTGTCATTATTTACCTTTCTCAAAATCTCCCTATCCTATATTCACCACAGTATCAATGCAAATGTTCCATGTAATGCATTTTCCGTTGGCTTTTCACGCAACTGTAACCATTTAACTTTTAGCATGTGACATGCAACATGCAATTGTAGCCACTAACTTGCCACAAACCGCATTGGTTAGCAAGCAATTGCAACCGGCGATTTATTACAGCTGTCACAGCAAATTTCTACATTGTTTTTATGCTACTAACTAGCAACAAAATGGAAATTTGTAAAATGTAGCTTTAGCTGCTGATATTTGTCGGTGTTTTTGTTTTTCTTTTTTTCAAATTTCTCACAGTGAAATTTTTAGTAACCTAACCTAAAATTTTACACAGAAGTGATTAGAATAAGAACAACCAGTAGTGAAGCGGCTGCTGAATAATTTATTTGTTATTATTTTTTTATCAAAAGCTTCAACATCTGTCAGTTGTTCGGCGAATTTTTCTTCTAACGTAGAACTCCAACAGCCCAGCGGGCATCAACTCGTTATTTTCATTGCTGTCGCCTTATTTATATTTTTATTACTAATTTCTACAAATAAATATTTATTAGTTCCCAATTTGACGGTCTTCTAAATGTTGTCACACTGCCATATACACGTTTTTCAATAGATATATTTTTATGAAACGGTTCATAAACCCATTTTAACGGCGTCGCCGCCCGAGCAATCATCGTTAAATTCAAACTTGTTAACTTGTTAAACAACCCATTCCCGGACAGGTATAAAATTATTTATTGACTAAAGCGCGTCGAATTTTTTATGGTTCGAGTCGCGTGTCGAGCATTAGAAATTTAGTATGCTACATGAAATTGAGGCAGAGAAGGGAGAGTGAAAGAGAGAATGCGAGATTGATTGTATGAAAAAAAAAAAAATAATAATAATTAAAAGCTCATATGTAAAGCTTTGTTCTTAATGACTTTTGATTGCTCTAAAAATTATAAGTATGTAGGGCATATAAAATATTTAGTGAGAAAATCTTTCACAACTTAACGATTTTAGCTAATTAAGACCTTCTCGGGAATAAATTAGTGATAGGCGCTACCATTAATACAGTAATAAAATATTATATTTTTTATTTTGAAACCGTTGAAAATTTTTATTGACATTAAAAATCAGGTTTCATGCATTAGCTGCTTTAAAGAGATTTCTTTAGGAGTCAAATAATATAATAGGTTGTCAAAAAAGTCTTGCGGTATTTTTATTTAATTTTTTTTCCAATTTTCAATTGTTCATAAAATTTTTTTTGATGACTCATGCCCAGCTCTTGACCGCTGCTACTATGCCGGTCTCTTTCGACCAAATTCAGCGATTTTGTCGCAATTTTCGATAAGAGGCCTTCCGGAGCGTGGCGCATCTTCGACCACCTCTACACCAGAACGAAAACGTTGAAACCATCGTTGTGCAGTGGAAATGGAAACTGTATCGGGTCCATAAACCGCACAAATTTTATTGGCGGCTTGAGATGCATTTTTGCCTTTATCGTAGTAGTACTGTAAAATATGCCGTATTTTCTCTTTATTGTGCTCCATGTTTGCCACGCTATAACTCACAAACGACTTAAAAGAAACGACAATCAATCAAACACGTGTTAGCGCGTGAAAAAGGTATAGCATGACCCGATGGGTCGAATAAAACTAGAACTATGCGCCCTCAGCGCCAACCACCGAAAATACCGAAAGACTTTTTTGACAACCTAATATTTAAATATGGGTCAACTATCGTGATTAAAGTGTTAAGTATCATAAGGTGTGGGGATTAAGGTATAAAGTTGAGAAGCAAAATTTTAACAAGAAAAGCTCCGACTGAGATCTGCCATTACGACTTATTCATCCATCCTCTTGAAACCCGTTCGTCCGGCTACTAAAATTGTTACTCGTGATCTCCAGAACCACACAAACTCTTGCAATAGTAAACTCCAAAACTTCAACAATTCTTAGGTCCACAGATATTTAGACCTCCAACAATTTTTATGACTAGGGATCTCCAGAACTGTAACAATTCTTGTAACAGTGACCTTCACAACTTCAACAATTTTTATGACCAATTATTTCCAGAACTCCAACAATTTTTATGACAGTTTTTGTAACAGTGACTTCTAGATCTCCAACAATTCTTATGACCAGTGAACTCCAGAACTCCAATATAAGCCACCTACCATATCAAGCGACAGTATTTTTAAAATTTTGTCGAACATTCGAAAACTTTTGTAATAGTATTAACCTTTTACCGCTAGAAATCCAGGTGTCCGTATGCGACATGCATTCGGAACTCCTCAAACAAGTTAAGAGAACAAGTTTTTTTTTTTGACAAAAAGGCATACAAGTTGTGAAAGTTGATGGAACATGTATTCAAGGGTCTTCTATATCGAATATATGTATACATATTTGCTAGAAGCATAAAGGCCTCAGTTTCTAGCCGGTAATGAACTTCGCCTTAATGTAATGAAACATAGAAAGTTTACATTATCTCCCGAGAAGTGACAATCATTGGAAACAAATTTATACCATTTTATCAAATTTGACCCAGACTGACAAAATATACTTCCGATCGATTCAGAAAGTTTACTTGATCTCCCCGGAAGTGACAATCAATGGAAAAAAATGTGACATCTGATCAAAATTGACCCGGAATGGCAAAAAAAATTCTTCCGCTCGATTCAGAAAGCTTCCATCATCCCCCGGGAAGTTATCTGATGAAATTTAACCCGGACTGAAAAAATACCACCGTTCACTCCTGGTGATTAAATTTCAACCGCAAATCAAATCAAACACTACTTCCGGGCCAGATTTGATCAGATGCTATACCACAGTCTGCCGCTGTTTTTATCTTCATTATTGCAAGCGGATCGTGTTTGCTTCAAACAACTACGATAAATTCGTGTAAAAATCGTATTCCAATTCAATATAATGTCAATATAAAAATAATGATGACAAATCGGGGCCTTACTAAGGACCTAAGGAGCCAATACAATCTAACATAACTTAGCAACTATGACATTTTGGTATAAAAGTGAATGCGATATTTCGCCCAAAAAGTTGCTAGTTCAACACTCAAGATAAGAATTGACTGCAGTGGAGGTCTGAAAGATATTCAACACTACATGAATTATAAAAAGAAGTCCACCGGCATATCACATTTCCAATAAAGACTGCAATTAATTACCAGATCGGTTCAATTATAGATGTAAGTGATGGCAAGTATATGCAACAAAGGGCACTGCATAACATGGAAAGTGTTGCCTCATGGTCAAATTAACAAATTAACACGTCTGCCGCGCGTGAATAGCCTAAATGAGTGGCAAAAGCCGAGGCGCAGCCGAAGCAGGAGTAGTGGAACGCACTTTGTTTGCGCGTATGTTAAGTGAATTTAATGCATTTTCATTGTAATTGCGATCTATGTTAATTGAATGACAACAACAACGCCAACGCACCAAGATAGGAACACGCGAAACGCCAAAAAATCAAAAGAGGATTCCGCTCCTAAAGTAGCGCGAACGGATGCGTAGGGGAAGACATGAAATATGCGGCACTTATTCATTCACAAAGCGTTCAACGGGTGGAAGTGCACAAACGGAGCAGGAAACTGAGAGTTAAAAAGTTAACAAAGAGACAACATCAACAACAAACGCGTGTAACAATGCGCCGGCAATGCGATGGCCAATTAAATGTAAATTCGATGCGCAATTATGCAATGCAACATGGCAGGCGCGCTTACGGTATTATTGCAACTTCGCGGCCGTGGCGAGCAGCGCACAACAACAAGTGCGCTGATGGCGAGAGATTGCGCTGAATTCGCAAAAATATTTCGCACTTAAATGTGGCCGAAATAATTCGCAATTAACTCAAGAGCGCGCGACCAACAGCAGCAACAATAACAATGAAAGCGCTCGCTATAATATGAGCAGCAGCAACTGCAGTGGAATTTGTTGCAATGCCTGAGTCGCTGTGGCAAGACAAAGTAACAGGGGATGAGCGCCTGGTTGGTGTATAGGCAGTGCTATATATGTATTTATGTATATATTTCATATATTTTCATATATGAATGTATGCATACATATTTATGTATATATCCGCGCCACGCTTGCATTTCGCCAACGTGCCGCAGCTGCAATCTTTTAGACTCACACTTTGCTCCAATAAAGGACAGATTTTCATATGGCATAAAATGGCAAAAAATTGCAAAAACAACAAGCAAATTATGTGCTTAAAAAATTAAGCAACAAATCTTGAGGCCTCTTCGCAAAGCAGACCAGCGCGCGGGAGTCGATTAACAGCTTTGGTTGCTTTTATTTTCCTCTCGCTTTCGGATTAATGTATTTTCGATGCCAGGCAATGGGGAGTAACACTATTAACAACAACAATAAGACAACAAAAACATATGGCCGCAGCGCGCTTGTCATGCAAGTGACAGTTACTAGCTTGTAACAAGAATAAAAACTCAGAAACTCGGCGTTGACTTGGCAACAACTGAGAGACAGCCTGCGCAGTTTCTGGGTACTACGGCGACATATAAAAAACTCCACAGGCAATCGGCTAATTCTGAAATTAATTTTTTAGAAATTTTCCAAAACTTAAATAAAATTAATGTCTGCGCCACTCACTGTGTACGAGCTAACCAGTGATACATCTATTATGTTTGTGCATAAGCCGAACACTACCTATATTGAACCGGAGACCAATGTAGACAATAAACTAAGTATTATTCGGTTTGATGAAAAAATGTCCAATGATTGGTAGACATGAGTGAACTCTGTCCTATCCGACAGTTGGAAGATCCGATAGTTTGTAATAATTATCGTAGGATCAGCTTTCTGTGCAAAGCCTATAAGGTTCTTTCGACGCTATTGTTGTAAAAAACCTAAGCCCATTGTTTATAGACTGGTTTGGCTTTACCAGGGGGACTTTAGACCTGGCAAATCCACGGTAACCAGATTTTCACAATACATCAACTCTAGAGAAGACCTTTGGCAAACAAAAAGAAACCCTTTTTCTCAATTTTAAAGGCGCTTTCCACAGCACTGATAGAAGCTGTATATTCGACACTATATCTACAGTTAGTATTCCTGCAAAGTACAGTTATGCAGAATGGCGTTGACCACGACCATCAGCTCTGTTAAACTCGAGAAGAATCTCTCCGCCCGCTATCAGACGTGGTTTTGAAAGAGTGACCCGTGTGATTGTAATGTTGAAAAAAGTAACACTTGCCATAAATCTGAAGCGCAGGGACACGGTATACTTGGAAAGTATAATGCTACTGGGGTACGCATATGATAATGACATCGTAGACGTTAACACTATTGCCGTCAGCATAGTCTTTCGAGCATAAAAGAAAGAGAAAAATGTTGGCCCTGTGGTAAACGAGGGCAGTACAAAATATCTGAAATCCACATACAAAGATCCATCGTGTCTTGGGAACCACTCACAGTTGGCAGCTATAAATTTGAAAAGGTTAAGAACTTGATATACCTCTGAACCAGCTTAAACTTCAACCATAATATAAACCTGGAGAGCAATCACAGGCAAATTCTTATCAACAGGCCCCACTTTGAGATCGGGAGACCATTGAGAAGCAGAACCCTTTCGCGACGAACAAAAAATACGCTCTCTCTTCCTATTCCCCGTTTATTGAACGGCGCAGAACTGGCGACCCACGTTTGCAGTGCCAAAGAAGAAGAAGGAAAAAGCAATTAAAAAAAAAACAGTTTTACTAGAAAAAGTAAAATAAGAGAAGAAAAATTATAAAAAATTAATTTAAAAAAATATGATAATTAGA
>NW_017537390.1:162881-209728 GCF_001853355.1 Bactrocera latifrons | reverse complement strand
ACATAAAAATAATGTTCCTATATATTCTTAGATTTATATATAATATTTTTAGGGACTCTGGTGTTACAAGCTTCGTGGCAACCTTAAGTTATTCTCTTCAGGAATTAATGATAACAATAATAAAAAACCATTTAATTTTTAAACATTTAAACATTTAGAGAAACAATTCGAGAAAATTTGGTAGCTTTCGCGTAGATTCCATAATCTATACCGATCCCTACATTAATTTTTAACGTCTTCTATAAAATATTTACCTGAATACAAAACAGCGATGTAGGAGAAAAATACTCACCTGCAAAAAAAAAAATTATAAAAAATTTCCATTATTAAATAATAAAAATTTATAAAATATACATAAATATTTTAAAAAATTGTATGTATATAAAGAGTTCAATGCTAAACGATTTATACTGGTACATAGCTATTACACTGGAATATATTGGAAAAACCTGAAACATTTCAAAAGAAGTTAGAAAATAAAATATCCTTGAATACCCCCTGACACTAATATGGTGTAGGAACTGTACACGAGCCTAAATCAGTAGTAACCCTTGAAAAAAATTTTAAAAATAATTAATTTAATTTTTCTCCTAACTGGAGTTGTCAACCTCCTCACATTCAAAGTGCCTTCTTTGTTCTTTACCACCGCAGGCAACCGCTGTGCTGTTCAATTTCTTCTTAGTGGGTTGACGACGCCACTACAGGCTGTTGGCTGCTGACAGCTACTCGCTGTCTTTCGACTGCGTCCACCGGGAACATGCGTGCGTGTGTTCCACTTTTATTTTTAGACACATTTCATTTCACAGTTACAGCTTTTATATTATTTTCTTTGCGAAATTTCGCTATGATTTTATTAAAAATTTGAGAAAAAAGTATAAAAGTACGTGTGTATGTCTTTGACAACTTCAGTGCGCACAATTTGATGTGCAAATAAATGCAACACATTGCAAGGCGATGTGGCGCTACAACAGTTTACAGAAGCGTCGCGCCCCCGCAAAAGCAGACACTTGGTGCTTTGAGCAGCTACTTACTTTCACTATAAGCTTTGGTTTAATGTAAAAAAAAAAAAATTACGGGGAGTTTTGTATAAGTAACAACATTAGGGTGGGTCGATTTAGTGAAATTTGGAAATGGACCATTTTTGGCCAAAAGTTTTTCTACAATATTTTTACCCACCCTAATTCTAATATAAAGAATAATGTACGTAAGAATAAAAACTAAATCTAAATACTCCAAATGTTTTTTTTTTTTTTTTTTAATTACTCCCCTTTATAATAATGTGTAATAAGAATGAGCTGATAAATCCGTCCAGCTTGCCGGATGTCATAGAGAAGATTTAAAATAAAAGTAATATCCATTACTAACAACTAAACAATTTCATAGCAATACGATTCTGCAGAATTTTTTCTTAAAAATAAAACTCTTCTTTACCAAAATTGAAATCAAAAATAAATCTGACCCACCCTAATACTAAATTAACTCTATTAGTATTCACCATTGCCTAAGGAAAATTCTAATTTTATGTCACCATCAACATGTTGTCTCCTTTCGTTGGCTGTCAGAGATGAGATTCCGCGCTTGGCGCTCCAAAAGCGGAAATGTTCCATATGTAGCTTGAGTCATGCAGTCATAATTAATTGTGGATTACAATAAAAATGTTGAAATAATAGTTCACTGTAAGGGAAAATGTTATTCAAATACGATTTATATTAGTCAGCATGACATTTAATGGAATTTATGAGGCACTTTGTCATTTCTGTTGGGTTCAGCGATATGGAAAAGTGAAATATGTAAAACAATCGATAGCACATACCCGATTATTTTGTATTCATCTTTCGAATATATAATATCGATAGTTTATGTAAGCACTGCTTTTTGCTGTTTGCTGGCAATTAGAGATTCCAAGTGTAGCCACGGCCACCTCGTCCAATGGAGTGGTTCTTCCACTTCCTCTGCTTCTCCCGGTGGGTAGAGCATCGAATACTCTCAGAGCTGGAATGTTTTCGTCCATTCGGAAGACATAACCTATCCAGCGTAGCCGCTGTCTCTTAATTCGCTGAACTATGTCAATGTCGGCGTATAGCTCACCGTTTCATTGACCGCGGTATTCACCATTGCCAATGAGCAAAAGACCATATATCTTCCGCAGAACTTTTCTCCCGAAAATTTAGTATCATCAGATGGTTGTCATTGTCCATGCCTCTGCACCATACAGCAGGGCGGGGGTGATAAGTGACTTGTAGAGCTAGACCTTTGTTCGTCAAGAGAGGACTTTACTTCTCAATGGCTCATTCAGTCCGAAGTAGCAGCTGTTGTCAAGAGTTATTCTGCGTTAGATTTCGGAGCTGTCGTTTTTGTTGCAGTTAATACTGGTTACAAGATAGACGAAGTTATCCACGACTTCAACTATTAACCGTGACGTGGGAGCCAAGTCGCGAGTGCGACGACTGCTTGTTTTATAACAGGAGATATTTACCCTCATTCTTTATCAGACCCATTTCCTTCGTTTCATCCATCCATTTTGAAGAAAACGGAACTAACTGATATCAATATCATCAGCTTACGCCATCCGTTATACACTCCAATAGAAGATTGTACCTTCTCTATTCGGCTCTGAAGCTCAAATTATTTTCTCTAGCAGTAAATTGAAGAAGTCACACTGACGAGCATTAGTTTTGCGGTGATACCAAATTCAGACATCGCGGCATAAAAGCGGCTTCTTTTCGTGCTGCAAAAAACAACTTCGAAATTGACGAAGAGGTGGTCTCTGCCGATCCTCTTTTCTCCTTCATAATACGTTGCTTTATTATTAATTATTTTTTATTTCTATGATGAAAGCTTTCATCCTGTTAAAAAAGGAGACAATATTGATTGCAAAGAGTTTACATATTTTGTCCAAGTTTATATTTAATTCTTTCTTTTATTTAAGCAATACAAATAACGCTTGACTTTCCAAACCGGATAAAATTTATTTACATTTCAGTTTTTGAGCAAAATTTTTTATGCTCCATATTCACACGCCACAAAATGGATTTCAAATTTCGCAAAAAATACCACTGCTTAGGCATCGCTATTTACAAAACCTGCTGGTATACTATTGCAGTATATTGGAGTAGTACACTGCTCATTATTTGATTTACGCTCATTTTGCAAATAAACCAGAACAGCTTGTCTGTCAACAAGATAAACAAACAAAGTTTTAAAATTCAACCCAAATTGAGAAGAAAGCAGTTGTATACATTTTCAATTAAACAATGAACGCAACAACAGGGTTTAAATTTCCAAAAATAATAATTACAGATGCAATTGCAGCAAAAAGTCAAATTTATTTGCATAACGAACTTAAGAAAATTATGCGAAAATAATATATAGAGACATTTTATTAAATTATTTTTATAATTAATTTGAACAGCTTTTTGCGCATTGATAGCAATAGACTTTATATATTGATTTTAATATTAAACAAATAAATATTTAATTTTAAAGTAAGCGACAACACTTCAATAATTCAAAACAAGCAGAAACCTGGTGTTAGATTACCGTTTAACTCGCGACAAATATAAATATGAGAGAATATAACGAAAATATCAAATAAGCATAAATTATTATTTTTTTTTTTTTTTCAACCAAACGAATAAAACAACTCAGCAACAGGTACAAATAAATTCCAGTTTGTAAGCGAGGAATTATTAACTTTATAAACTTTTAAATTAATTCGGAACCAGTAAGAGGTAATTATTGCTTGGATATTATGTATGTTACCTACAAATGAAAGAAAGCCACTATTTTTATATTATATGGCTTTAGTTATCTCTCACTTGCATGTATTTGCTATGAACTACTCCCCTACGACCAAACTCTTAACTCAAATCTGTACTGTCAACAATCTGGACAGTCTGAAGGAAGCAATCACGCAGAAACTGGCAACTTTGGTCAATAGGAGAGAAATTGTGTGGCATCAGCACAACGCCAGACCTCACACAGCCATAGTAACTCGCCAGAAGTTGCGGAATCTTAGTTGGGTGATATTTACAGATCTACCTTATAGTGCCGATCTGACACCAAGTAATTACTATTTGTTCCTGTCTATGGCGATTAAATTTGCTAGCGAAAAATTCTCCTCAAGTGAAGCTTGCTAAATTCGAATATCCCAGTTTTTCTAGCTAATAAGCACGAGGGTTTCTATGAGGGTGGAATTGTGATGACATTTAAAATGTCAAGAAATTATCAAACAAACCAATGACCCGAATCGGATCGTTCTAACTATGCTACCTTATATTTCGATGGATCCTTGCCGTTAAGATTATCCCTGAATCTAAAGCCATCCAGTTGCAGGTTATACCGAACTCTTTTTTTTTGGTTTCAGGAGTAGGCTATCTTCGGAAAAGTGCATTTTTGATAAATTAGTACCAGAACTTACCTTATTGCAGGAATATCTATCGGCGAACCTCGCGTGTACTTCTTTGACTAAAAAAAATTAAACTTCTATTGGTAATGTCAGAGTAGTGTGTCTTTTTGAATAGAAAACTCCGTTTTTGAATAGTTTTCGAAGGCATGGTCTATAAAACAGAGATGAATTATAAGGAATATACAATATTGGAATATTTCTTACAACTGGTGGTAAGCAAAATGAAATTAACAGGGGGTAACGGGAGAGAGCTGAGAAGATGTAATTTAACTGCATTAGAAGGGAAAAGCTCAGGATTCACCTTAAGATAAATCAACTCTAATTCACTTGCGACTTTTTGCATATATTTCTACCATTGGTAATCGAGACAAGAGTTATTTTTTCGCTTTTCTTAAAATCTTCCTCTCCACTTTTAGAATGCTGATCAAGCTCCGGAAACTTTAGAGGGGTATGGATCTTGGCCTTAACCAACCGAACCTTCAACCCAACCTTTTGTTATGCTGTGATAAGTGACTAAAGTCGAATATTTCCGCCAGAGTTACCTATCTGTCAAAAGTTCGCCTTTTCAACTCGTCACATATATGAATTTAATAATACCCCCGCCAAAGGTGTATTTGATATACATTGTGGGTTCAAGAGTCTCAGCTCAGATATCCTCAAATCAAAATCCGTTCCCTTTATAGACATGGTCCGGTTCCAAAACCATTGTTCTACACTTTCTAAATAGAAAAAGACAGTTCGATCAGAAGGAATTCGGAATGCATCACACTTCATCATCAGTTGATGTTGATGGTCGTCCTGGGCGTGATTCGTACGACGATAGTAAAGAGCTCCAAGATTTACTGTTAAAAAAAATGTAGGTAAATGTGTTCAGAACAGAAAACAATTCTAAGAATGTTATAAAATGGACACTTAAGCCCTTGTTTCCTCAAAGCAGATATGACATTTTTGAAAGAAAAGTATTTTGTTTCAACGCGAACCTTTGCCAGTCAGAAGACTTTTAAATAATAATATAGAAGGTTACGTTTGTGGATGTACCTATCCATGAGTGAAATCAACTTATTATAAACCACCTTAGAACTAGTATGAACCACAAAGTTAACCAGTTACCTGACCGTAATTCTTTCAGGCAAGAAACTGGAATCTGCTGCCAGACTTTGAATAGAAAGAAGAAAATCGAATTAATAGGAGTTGATTTAGTGTTTTCAGCATTTCAACATACTAGTTCCTTACGTTGTTTTCTCCTTACTAACCTGCTAATTTGTCAGAACCGTCGCTATCGTACCGAAATAGCATATAACTGCCATACCAACTGCCTGTTCAAAATCAAATTCTTGTATGGAAATTTTTGTATTCGTGAAGGCTATTATAGCCCCACTTTCTCTTTTTTTTTGTTGAACTATTTAGTCTACAAGCCGAAAAAGAACTGAGTTCGGACTAGTTAACTTCATTCCAACTTGTTTTTACTTCTCTGAGAGACTTCAAATTTTCTTTTCTGTGTATATTTTCATTTGCTTACACCGTGACATATGTCGGCTTGACGATCGCTCATCTTCCGCTTTTTTACAGCAAATTTATTCGCAGAAAAAAAAAACATTTGCTGCGCATAGCCGCAAGTCATTTCCCTTAGGTGCCGCACAAATCATAAATGATGTGTATATTTATATATTCATGTGAATATAAAATACAGGAATAGCTGTGCTGACCACATTAAAGGCGAGCTAGCAAACACTTTTGTTGAAATATTTTTAAATACGTAAAATGCGACGGCAACCAATACAAGCGGACCTGATCATTACATTGAGGTAAAAAAAATAATAATTTAACAATATAGCGTTAAATTTTCGCTAATAATGAACACATTATAGCACTAATAGAGTGTTCAGTCAGCAGTGTTTGGGTTTAACCGCTTTAATAACTCGATTAATATTCAATTTTATATCATTATATTAACAACAAATAAGTCAAGTAATTTGGCAAACATCTAAAAAAATCACTATTTTTTCACATTGTATAAAAAAATCCCCGTCTTTACATACATACATACACTCGTATATTCTTAAAATTAATATACTTATATCCGCCTCGACATCATATTTATGTTGCTGCTGCTGTCGCTCTTTATTATTTTCCACAGCTAATTACATTTTAATTATAGTTTTGCTTTTGATTTATTCGTAGCGTTTTTCGACACGCTTTTCAATGAGAACTTTTGCCCTTTTGTCCGTCTGCGATTATTTTAATGGCTTTGCTGTTCTTTAATTGAGGCAAGATGTGGCACAAATACACACATACACATGTATTTATATTCACTAATGTATGCAGATAGAACAATTAACAGCGAAATTGGTATAGCAGATTATATAATTGCAGCTAAGCGGCTAATAATTGCTAGCGGTGTAAGCGCTTTAAATGGTTTTGCTGTAAAAAAAAAAATCGTGTAAAATGAAAACAAATTCAATGTTAATGGTATACCATACTGGCAATAATTATATATGTGGGAATATTTACTTAAGTACAGAGTTTGTTATTTAAGCAAAATATCAACTAAGAAATTGAGAATTCTATTTTGGGAATTTTGTTTTACATAAAGTTTATACAGTAACCAGCTTCAGAGCCTCCAAAATAGTGATCCGAGTCGAGTCGAGGACCAGGGAGCTCTCATAGGAATGCTGAAGTGTTTTTAAAAGACATCTTTAGTCACATTGTTATTCTCTTCCGCTAGGGCGTGGTCACAAATCAGCGATATGTTGAAGAATTTGACTTTGATGTCAAATGGGGTCAATGCCAGAACTCGGCGATGGAGTCTCTCTCATATCACGAGTCCCACGCCAAATTTGCGCTTTTGCGCTCTTTTATATAACCACTGTAATAAATGCCACAAGGGCGTACTCCTCCCAGTCCTTCTACTGTTCATCGCGTTTCTTGGACGGCGGTGATGTGAACCAGCTGGGCAGCGGCACCTTTTCCATTAAGCGACCGGACATTGCAGGTGTAATCTGGAACACATTTGCAATCGCCATCAAAAGAGGATTCTATCATCCAAGGCTGTTGCGGCCTTTTTATTAGGGGGTGTTTTTTTTACGTTGCGATTCCCAAAATATGTTCCAACTTCTCACTTTAGAAACTCGGGTATCTCCATCTTTTTTCTATTCTTTTAATATTGGCTCTTGTTTCAGAGAAAATCTCTTCTTCCGATCTCATTTCGTTGGTAGACCGAAATAAACTCAGGATCTCATAACTGACGTGTTAATTATAACTTCACTTTTTCTATCACAATCTAACATAAATAATGTTAAATTGTAACATAGAGCATAGACAAATTGAAATAAAAAAGTTTCGAGTGATCCGTTGATGGACCATCACTCCAGAAACCAAATTTAGTAGATGTGGAACTTCAACAAAGAGTCTATTGAAGCGAATCTTCCATAGTTTGTCAAAATCAAACTAGCCAAATTCTCTGTGAACTTCATTGCTATGGAAAAGCCCAAGCTAGCACAGGAAACAGGTGTACACAGGAACAGGTTTGTCTAACGATTTTTACCGTTTTGTGTTTTCAATTGAATCACAACTTCACAATCGTTGATAATGTTGCATAAGTGGTTTTTGGAGTCTCTTTATGACGCAGACAAGCATTTGAGTGGCACAAAGCATTCTGCAAAAATCGTGAAGTCATCAAAAATTTGTCTCATGCTAGATGGCATTCTCAGTCCCATTCTGTTAACATCAAGAGAGTAAAAGAAACAGCGCAAAGATCTTAACTACTCTTATGGATCAACTCAACAAAGTATGGGTAATGCTACGGCAAGTACCAAAATATCTGCATTTTTTACAAAAACGATTTTGAGTAAAGGTCTAAAAAGAGATGCTTGACAACGAAAGTGAAAAACCCTACATTCATCAAACGCATAATTACTGGTGATTGGACGTGGATTTATGCATATGACTTCAAAACTGTCGAACAATCTAGCCAATGGGCAAAAATTAACCGAAGCCAAAGAATCAAAATTCGCTGAATGTACGGAATGGAAAGTTGTATTGAGCGTTGGTCTGCTTGTATTGGCTTACCAGCCTATTTTGAAGGCGAAAATAATGAATTGTATTAAAATATGTGAAAATTTGTTTTTTTTTCAGACCGGGTCAAATATTACCAGCAAATATGTTCATCAATTCTCTTTTATTAATGAGTTATGTACATATTTCAAGACTTATTGTGTTCGTATTGTGCTCCATATTAAATATTAATTAAACTAACTATAGTTTACACTTGAAACTATACCATGGCGAATGAGTTAGTTCATTTTCGAATTAAGAGTCTCTCTTGTTCGCACGGTTATATCCGAGTCAAAGTTGAGAAATCAAGAGATGAATGCAGTCAGTTTTGTATACAATCGGCGAAAATTTGTTTCTAATGTATTCGAATGCAGTATTTCATGTCGAACAATTGACTATAGGACAGAGTGTCAGGGAAAATACTCATTAGACAAAGAAATATGTTAGTCACGGGAATTTTATTGGAAAATAATTTATGAGCTCTCAATATTTATGAATATTAACTTCGTAATTGTAAGTGATCTCATAACTTAAGCAAACAAACAAAAAAAACCAATAAAAGTAATCCCCTATTTTTACACCAATAAAAACATTATCAGCAATTCAACACAGTCGCCCCACTGAGCCGCAAGACAGCTATTATGAGCAATAATTTTAATGCAAAAATACCACAAAATCGGAACAGGTACACGAAAAGCATGCTACGCGCCACGCAGCTGTCACTCAAAGTGACATATTTACTTCACTTTATGGCGCGTAAAAGCGTCATAAAATTCACATGCGCCGTTGAGGTTATGCGAAAGCAACGAAAAATTATCATAAATAAAATTGCAATGAATTCAGAGTGAAAGCGCCACCAAAAAAATACTAAAAAAAATTCATAAAAATTTCGAAGAATGCCATTTCAGTATTTTAAGCAGAGTTGCATGCGTTCTGACAGCGAAACGCACGAGCAGCTGCTGCTAAAGTTGCGGCAGACAGCAGGTATACACTGGCTAATATAGTGCATAATATGCACAGCTGTCAGTCAGACTGTCAGAGCGTATGTCATATCGCTGGCGGAATGTGTATTTACATATAGCGGGATTTGCTGGACAATTTTAGAAAATTAGGTGTTTGAAATATTAGTCTAAAAGTAGTTTAATTTATTTAGAGCGGACCAATTAAATTCAAGTAGGATTATTAAAAAAAAAAAATACGAAAAAAATTACTACAAAACTATTGCTTTAAAAACTGCTACTTTATGTAATTGCACGGTTTCTTCCAATATTCCATCAAATTGCTCCTGATTATTTACTAATTATTCATTTCTCGAACTCATTTCTTCACGCTTATTTATTCAAAACCCTTTTCCAGCTACTGCATCTTGCAATCAATAACAATTTTCTTCACCTTCTTCAAGCGTCCACGGTGAATGCGGTTGCTCAGTTGGGTAATCAATCATTCAGCGCTGACAGCTATGCATCTGCCAGTAGCCAGTACTCTGACGGCTGATCACTGCCTTGAATGCTGCAATGACAGGCAGTGAATTTCGCCAGCAAGTCATCATTAATGCCATCACCATCATCATCATCATCACTTTGAATAGCACTTTGATAAACATATAATCATCGTTCTCACTAATATTCATTGCCTTGCAATCGAAATTCATTCATCATAAGATTTTTTCTGTCAGCTTCATGCCATTTCATGTCTCCTTCATTCGCATTTTCAATTTCGCTTTCATTTAGATTTTTACCCAGTTTATGGCTATTTTATCATGAATGCACCCATCAGTTCTAACAAATAGGTCAATATTTTTGCGCAAACTCAAACATCTGATCATTTTAGCATATGACTCACTACCAACTCCCGAAATACCTTTTAGAGTTGACACTATTATGTCTCACCTGAGCCTCAGCGCTGATTGGTTTGTCATTACTATTTTATTTTATCATCTTCTTATTTTTTTCTACATTCTTTGCAATTTCTCCAGCCCACCAGGGTGGCATTCAATTAAATACTAGACAGCCAAATAACTGACTGATTTTGAAATATTACTCTTTTCGCCACTTTTGTAAGCAGGTTGGCCACCGGCTCGTTCAAGTGCAAGTGGCGCTACGATTGCGTGCGTAGAAAAGCGAAGAGATTAGTGGAGGAATAGTAAAAGCCACATCACAACACTTTACAAAGTCTCCTCTCCTGTGAGAAAGTGGGACAGCATTGATGAACAACTGATTATATATTAATTTGAAAATTATGCTGGCGTCAATGCGTAGGTTTTCTAGCAATTGTTGCGTGAAAATTGTGTCCGACGATCGTGCTTAGTAACTGTTTATAGTCAGTGATGAGTAATCGGATTAAGTGATTAGCCGTGACTATAAAAGCAATAAGAAATTGGTGCATTGTTGCGTTGGTTTCTTTTTTATTTTGATTAAAGTAGGGTTATAAAGATCTTAAATATTAACTTTCTCTTCAAACTTTGAGCGAGATTACATCAAATTCTTAAAATATTTACTAGAAGCTGGATTAACCGTCCAGCATCAACAAAGAGCAACAGGCGAGATATAAAGCTTAATAAACAACCGTTAATCAAGTATGAAAAAGTATACAATTTTGGGTTTTTAGAGTAAGTAATCGCAGTTTTGAAAGTCAAATGTAAGTGCTTCGAAAATAAGGTTAAAGCCAACAGCACAACCACGGCTAAAGATATAGATATAAAGATAGACAGAGATAGATATAGAGGTAGAGATAGAGATAAAGATAGATAGGGAGATGGAGATAGAGATAGAGGTAGATGTAGAGACAGAGACAAATATAGAGATAGAGACAGAGATAGATATAGAAAAGTGTTGTCGACTAATAACTTAATACGTTGAGAATGGCGCTGCTTTTAGTATGCCGTTTCATCTTAGTGACGCGCCGTCTTCAATGTGTTATATAAGAACCTTGAAACAGCTTTACCAAATCTGACTCGTTTATAATTACTGTTCTTTGTTTTGTTCGTGCGCGAAAATGCGAAATTCGTGCTGTCACTGTCATTTGTAGGAAGTGTTGCCTTTTGCATTTCATTCAGAAAAAATGCAGCTCAGACGGGTCAAATGTTTGTAGAAACCTATGGTGAACCTTGTATTAGTGAAAGAGCGTGACAGGAATGGTTTCATAAACTCAAAAATGACGAATATCACGTGGAAGGCAGAAAATGTCTCGGAGCTGTGAAAAAGTTTGCTCGGTGTAGAGTATTTTGAGCTCTAATTACCAGGCAAAATACAGAAACCCCCTATCGTACGCAAATTATACGTTTGAGTCGAGCGTGGAAAGAAAAACGCTTGCAATTTTCGGAAAGACTAGGCAAAATAACACTTTTATATGATAACATCCGCCACAAGTTTCCAAGGTCGTGGAAACATAACTGAAACTTTGAAATGGGTCATGCTATCCCACCCGTCGTACTTTCCTGTCTTCGTCGCTTCTGATTTCTACTTATTCTAAACCTAAAGTATCCAAAACAAACCTCTCTGTATAAAAGGAGTGGTAAAAGATATTAAAAATAGCCATGAATCACAAAATTAACTTCTGTAAAAATAAATATTGAAAATTGGTTACAATCTTTTTTTGGTTAAATAGGAAGTTTCTTAAAAACCGGTTATTTAGTATAGCTAAAATTGAATTTCTCTGATGGCACCCCACTGTGCGGATATCAATTTGCACACATAAGTTAGCTTCGACCACAAGGAAAGCCAGCATATTAAAGAACGTGCCCGGAAGAAAATTTTGAAATTTAACTATTTTACATCTATGAAAATTTCTTAGCAGGAAAAAGCCTCGAAAAAATATCCTTAGAATAGCTTTGAGAAAAAAAAAACTAATTGACAAATTAATGGCAACCTCCGAGTAATTTTCGCTCACATTAAAGTAGAGAATATAAGTTAGGATCAGTAAAACATAGAAGTAACAGAAAAACGTTGCCCACATCTAGGTCCCACATCTAGGTATATTTTTGCAAAGTCTCATACCTCAAAAACCCTTGCCTATATGTGTGCATATTTTAGCAAAGGCTAACACCTGAAAAAAATTTTGCTGACTCAAATATGTTTAATGGTATATACGGGGTTCAAGGCATACGCAAATGTTTAAAGGTATTTTTTCAAGCGATGGTATTTTGCGAAATTTTTTTTTTCTTTTAAAAATTGTTTCGACACAAAGAACACAAATTATCTTCCTGCTGGGTCATATCATGTACGAAAAACCAAAAGCAAAGGTGCTCCACGAGTGGCGTCAATTTCCAAACTTTCAAACGCCAAACAAACGCAATCAATCATAGAAAACCAACACCACTCTCACGTAACAGAGTCTTCGCAGACAAATAGTACACACTTGTATGTATGGTGTATGTGCAACAACCAAATTGGCAGGAATGCATAAAACCAATATCAGCCACAAACGGTGCAGCGAATGTCAGCGCAGAGCCATGACCAAGCAGTTGACTGAAAACCGCCAGCCACTTGATATGGAAAAACCAGTGACAATGGCAACGTCACAGCCGCATGTGGCATGCCACAAGTTGCACACACTTTAACTGTATATTACAGATATCCACTCAAACAACCGACTTTTGTAACTGCTCATCGCTGCGCTAGGCAATCATGTGACTACGTCAATTTGTCAATGTCGCTGACATTGGCATTGGCGCCCCGTCGCTACCAATTGCCGCCACACCGACCGACCTACCAAGCGAAGTAATCTCATTCGTCTTCATTCATTCATTGCCACAGACAAACGAATGCTGCGAACGCACAGAACACACACACACAGGCGGTGGCATGTCGCCCAATCGAGTGCGTCAAACAGCAATCAAAGCGTCGTCGAGTGATAATTTTCCAACTCTTGAAAATGACATTCATAACCTGTTCTCATGACGAACCACTGATGGACGGACGGACTGGCTGTCTGACAGTCCGCCTCAAAGTGACTATAAATCCATAGACGAGGGAAAACAGCGCGAGGGAAAAGTATGCGAGTACTTCAAACCAAACCGATCCACTCAATCCAACTCCATTGGTGACATGTTTTCATTACAACTTGGCAATTTTTTTAGCGGCGTTGTTAGTGAAGGGTTAAACTCTTGCTTTGCATAGAGTGCATCATCGGTGACTTGTCTGTATGTCTGCTGCCTCGCGCATTCCAATAGTCAAATATCGTCTGCAAATGCAGGTTGATTTGGAAGCTTACGAATGCATTCCATCACCGAGCGAAAGGAAGGAAGGTGTGTGCCTGGGAGGCCTGCGGATATGAGCGCAGTTTTTAGTCAATATCGCTGCGCACGCCTAAGTATTCACTTAAGTTGACCTTCAGTTGCATGAATTAAATATAAAATTAATACAAGAATAAGTAAAAGGTTAAGGTACCTACTTTACAGTTAGCTTGTAGTTGACATTTTAATTAAATTCAGTACCTTCCATCTTAAATAGTGGCACTCCCTTAGTATGCAAGGGCCAGGCTTATGTTCACTGAGAACAATTAGGGTTTAGCTCACCTCCAAGCTGATGTATTTTGGCTACAGTGATGATAATTGGTCTCAGAACGGAAGTCGGAGGCTAATTGAGCCATTTGTGAAAGAACCGTTTCTGGACACTTCCAAGTGAACGGCACTCAGAGACCTTTCGTCACTTCCATGAACTTCTACACATGGCTCCATCCTCTGGACTTTTATATGACAAAATGATTTTTTAAAACCATAAAATATACCCTCAAGCGGTCTTTAAACCAGGAACTCATACTCTCCGGTTATATGTATAAGCATTGACGTACCTCTATTGAGCATGCTCTCAGTTCACATATGTAAATACTGCTGTGTTTGAAATTAATATTTTGGAGGCCCGACATCATCAACTCCATGGCTCATCAAATCGATGTTTTGAGCGCACAAAAATACAGTTGTTTCAGTCAATGTGTGAAAGCTAGCATGGTCGTGGTAAAGAGTGATCCGTCTTCGGCGGTTGATCCGGAACAACAACTGATCTAGGACGACTTTACCAAAAGTTGTCTTGCCCAGGTGATCCACGACCTGGATAAAATTCACCATTCCATCGACAAAAGTTGTCTTGGACTCATCCACGACCTAGATTAAATTCACCACTCCATCGACAAACACTGATCCTTGAGGGAGTTTAATCGTCAAAAATTTAATGAGTTAGCCCAAGTCGAAAATGTTGTGAAAAATGTTCGCGATTAAAGTCTATTTTTTGGTCGATAAGAATATTTTAAGTTACTGTAAACAACATAAGTAGCGCTCATATATGAAAACGTTCTCAGTTTGCAATTCCGTCAGAAATGCCAAACTTTACGATAAATTTGTGTGCTTCCAAAGTGCAACACTAGTGTTTCCAAATCCCGAAATATAAGAGGCAATCTACGTAATCAATCAATTAAGAATCAGAACATTCAGAAATTGCTTTTGAATAAGCGAAGCTAATGAGGCGAAGTTTTCAAGCTACTTAGTGTAATACTTTTAAAAATAAAATACTATATATGTAAAGAACCAAACACTTCTCACTGTGTAACAAAAACATTCACAAAAGTGGCGCACCATCAAGTTGACTTTTTCTCTAATTTCCCAAACATTATTTGGATCGTTCAAGTGTTTGTGACAACAGCACTCATTGCTCATTAATCAAAGTGAGTAAACGTCTAATGTAAACGTCATTACTGGCTGACATTTGCCAAGTGCAATGGAGCAAAGCTGCAACTGTTGTTAAAGCTAATAAACTTACATGCATATCTACACATAAGCAAATGCAACACTGTGCTATGCTATGCAAGGTGGGCAAATATTTATATGGGATCGAGGAAATACTGGTACTAAGTGACATACAATCACACCCAGAACAAAATATGAAGATTTTGTTGCATGTCGGCAGTCAAATGTATRTATGTACATATATTTGTGTAGATTCAACTCAAGTTGCCATAATTACCTATTGCTTTGCTAATTTGTACAATCATTAAAATTCGTTCAAAAAACGGAAATCAAAAATAAAACGCATAGAAGGGTGAGAATAGTAAGCAAAAGTTTACTAAAAGTACAAAATGTGTTTATATCCTAAGGGGGGTTTGAATAAAGCAATAAAAAGAGCACAGAATCGAACTTTACTTATATTTTTCAGTTAATTTGGAAAATACATATGTCTGAATATTTAATTACAGAACATTAAATGAATACTTCAAACTGCTCTTATGGATATAAAAAACTAAGGCTGGACACATAATAAATCAGAAATATACAGCGATTAAATTAAATATATTATATTATGAAGATTTCATGGACTTGTAAAGTGCTCAATGAAAGTGAGATCGATCAAAAATCTCGCACTCATCGCCTTCCGAGGGGAAATAGAAAAACAAAGATGTATTTAGGGACTCTTAAGTCCAGCGTTTCTCCGATAATTTAGATCATGTTAGATAAGTATTTGGCGATGAGTTACTTTGTTAATTGTTCTCATATAGTATTTAGAAATATGGCATGTTATCATTTGAGAAGTCTTCGAGATATGTTTTATTGTGCTTATATCAGTATTCTTTATAACCATACGTAAATACGTGAATGGAGTAAATGGAGCTGGCGAGTTCGAGTGTATTCATTTAATCGAAAGTTGCTTAAGGAATTAAGACTCAATCAAGAAGATCGAATTAATCACCATTCGTGTGGAGAAAGAAATCAGATATTCGTAAAGCTATGGTAACACCGGTGAATAAAAAACTTCCCACTGAATCTCTAATGACTACCTTATAAAGAAGATTAAGTTAGGTTACGGTTAAGTTAGGTCCTAACAGGGATCACATGTGGAGAACTTATAGCGTTGGTCCGTTATGGTACCTATAACGCCTAAAAATTTGTAGTCAAAGGGCTGATAAATCGACAAAGCGCCTTGACCACTCATAAGTTTATTGTGGCGGCTAATGTCAGTCTCGGCTATTTTTCCCAATTCGCCGAAAGTAAGAGTGCCGATTTGTTTCTGGGAAAATATGAGGAAAAGTTCCTAGATGTTTCTAGCTCATTTTCTTCCAAACCACCTTGACAATTTACGTCCGAATATATTTTCAGCCTTACAACTTGAGTTCCTGTTACCCAATATCCAATGAAAATCCAGTAAAAACAATTAACTGTTCTAAGGGCAAATAGTTCAGTAAAGCTAATATATTCCAGTCTATTCTAGAAACATTTCGCAGGTTCACAGCAATGGGTTGTCATCCAACGCCTGCTAAGCGCACTAATATGATAAATTTTATATTTTTTGTGCTTCGAACAAACTTCTTCATATCTACATCAAAATTAATTGTTTGAGTATGTGTCAAAGATGGACACTAGCAAAGAGCAGATGGATGTTATAGTTTTTCTCCAATACATTCAAAAACCAAAACCAGACAGCGACAACCACATCATCGAAACAATCACTCGCAATTTCGGTTTTGTCGATTCCGTTCCGGAAATTTAGATAACAAAAATTGGATATCAAATGGAAATCGTTGAGTCCGACCATTATGTAAGTCCTGATTCGTTTTGCCTGGAGTTAAGGATTCGCAAATCTAAAATTTTGAAAAAATCAATTTTTTTCATATATTTAAAGTTTAGACCGTTAAGAACATATCCCCCAAAGGATTTTAAAAAATTAAAAAGATTAAAAAAGTACCTAGCCCGGTAGGTAGGTAGACTCCTTTTTTAAACGCGTTTTTCTCGAAACTACTTTTTTCCACACGGTACCGGCATTATCTCAAGTTCTGTGCAACCGATTTACTTGAAATTTTGTGTGAACTTTCTTAATATAATCCTTTATCCTTTATCTTTATATAATCCTCGATCCATTGTTTTTAATATTGAAAAAAAAAATTCAGGAATTTCACAAAAAAAAAGCGTAAAAAATTATTTTTATTTTCAGGCAGTCGTCATTTAAAAAAAAAAAATTTCGTGTTCCCTGAGGTAGGGACTATAACAGCATCCTTACTAATTAAGAATTTCTTTTGATTTTTTTTTTTTTTCAGACCACCAGTAGAGTCAGGATCAATGTCCCCAGGATGCGACATTTTTTTTTTACACCTGTCTCTCTCCCTCCTCTAATTATTTTAATTTTTAATATTTTTTTGTAAAATTTTTTTTCTGTATTCTTAAGGTATTAAAAAAAACACCATGAAAAAATGGATGGTAAAAATATTTTTTTTTTTTTTAAATAAAATTCAAAAAACTGAATACCCTCTTAAAAAATCTGGATACCAAAGCTAGTTCAATTTTTTGGTTTGAATGCAAAACCCCTCATGGATCACATTCCCATCTGCAAATAGTTACTGAGAGCAGAGGAATTGAGTTCCATCAGAACAACTTCAAGCCCTCACTTCGATATTGAAGCTCTGGCAGCTTGATTGGTTGGCCTGATGCATCCACCTCATAGTCCGTTCTTAGTCCCAAGTGATTACTATATCTTCCTCTCAACGGCGAATAACTTTTCGGTGAAAAAGGGATTCCAACAATTGCAAAAAATGAAAATAGCTCCTCAAAATATGCAACCTTCAAAGCTATACCGAACAAGTTTGAGAACAGTATTGACATTACAGTATATTCAGAATTTTAACAAATAGCTTTTACACACACAAAAAATGAGAAAAAAGTGTCCAATCAAGACTAACAATTACAAAGTACAATAAGAACTGTTGGTGCGCTCTAATTTGCTTATCTGACAAAGTTAACTAGTTATCAAAGATCTCTATTATATTTCTATTTTTATTACGACCAAGCGGGGAACGAGAAAAGAAGAACACATTCTTTAATGAAGATTTATAGTTAACGCTTTCATTTGTTTTCATAGCGTGGCTGGCTTTTCCAGCTTCTTCTTAAATATTTGTTTTACCTTCTCTTCAGCATTTTTAATCTTTTATTTTTGTTTAAAAGCACACACACACATTCAATGAACTGTTTAACTGGATGCAAGCGTCATCTAACAACCACTCAGATTGGCAGCGCGGCATGCAGCGCCTTAGCGTGCCACCAGCTAATGCAGCAGAACATAGAAGCTGCTGCAAACTGCTGTGGCCGGCTTATTTACATATGTAAATACATATATGTTTGTGTGTGTGTTTGTGTTGCTGCATGTCTGCGCATCTCGTTGGTGCATCGATCTTTATTAACGCATTAAAATTAATTATCTTCTTTATTTCTAACACGGATTCAACTTCCATTTCACACGAAGCAACCAGCTGGCTGAATCAAGTCGCGCCAGATAAAGTCAAGACACGGCAGCAACCAAGCAAACAGCCACTGAAACTGACAGTTAGTAAGTCAAGCAATCAGTTAAACTTTTACGATGGCGTGTTGGCGCTGTTGGTGGCTTCATTGCAGGTTGCACCTGTGCCGCCTCAGAAGCACTCTCTCTTTCTTCGCTCTGCGCGCTCAGATTATCTTTCTAATTTTATTATTTTCATTATTCTTTTAAAGTTGTTYTCTATTTTCTTCTATAAATTTCATCGCAAATATTAGTTGTTGTTGTTGTTTTAGATAGATTTGCTTGCTGTTGTTGTGTTCCAACAAACATATTAACCAATATTTACCTGCAACATAATGATAAATGCACTTTATATGAGAAGTTCTTTGTTGTTGCTTTAGAAAAGTTTTTGTTTTGTTGCTTGCTCTACCCAACCTAGAACGTCAACCAGCTTTTACTAATAATAATAMTGTTGTTAGCAGGTGTGAAGTGTACATAATTCCAGTTTTAACTTGTTTGCAGACTAAAGGCTCAAGCTATCACTTTGATAGGGCGCTTAAGTCAATATTTGAAAGTTTAAAGACAAGTGTTTGTTGTTTAATTTTGTCTTCATAATTTACATATATAAAAGTAGAACAATTTTTTTTTTTTTGTTACTTTTTGTTTTGTTTTCGCCATATGCAACCCCTCTAAGCTGTCAACGGCCAAAAATACAACTTATAAAAAAAATATTAAAAAATCATATTTTGCTCTAAATACATTTGTTTTGTTTTTCTATGAAATATACTCCCACTTTAGTATTGTTGAAATTCTCTCTCACCGAATTTAGGTTACATGTGGTGTTAATCGCTGATACTTACAACATTTTTAAACTACCGTACGAGAGACTGTACTTGCTCTTTTGGTTACAAATGGTTCGTGGTTGCTCACGCGCTTGTTATTTGACAGTGATAAATGTATACTCGTATGTATGTAGAAAAAGAAAATTATTAGAATTCGTAAACAAAAAATTATGTATTTGCTTTCTAAATTGAGGCATTGATCCATCCATTCTTTAATTGGAACCAATTTTAAAATTCAAAAATTTCTTAAGATTAGTTAAATTACAATGAAAGTCACTAATAAATCACACACTAGTAGCTATATTTGAAAGCACTCAACTACAAAGCTTTCACATTTTCATAGGCATGATGTAATTAGCATAATAAAAAGCTCACAACACACCCACTAAAATTAGTTAGGAAGACATAATGCATTAAGAAGACAATTCAATGACAAGTGACTCATTCATAATAGAAACACATTGAAAAAATTCTGTTATTCATTATTAAGTGTAATCTATTAGTTTTGTAAAATCATGTGAAAAACACAGCTTTCACCCGCAAATCAATGAAAGTCTGACCATTGTAAAGCAATTGTTTCTTTCAAGGAGAGATTGTTATGTATTTAGTTGGAATACATTTAAATAAAATGCTTTCGACGGTTTGCAGCTTTCATTATATTTCAAAGTAAAATATGAAACTTTTCCTGACGTATGGAAAACTAGAAAGAGGAAGTATGAAATAAATATGATCCTTGAATTCAGGCCTAGTAAAAAAATCCACTATTTTTAAAAGTTTCAGTTAGCATAGTTACAATGATCCGACTTATATCAAATATGCACCATTGAATCGATGACCATTTTGCAGACAGTTTCCTCTCTCATAAAAACCTCCGTTTCTATTAGCAAAAAGTTGGATGGGGCGACTTGCACAATCATGTCTTGAGGTGAATTTTCCACATGCAAAATCATTCACCTGCAAATCATTCAAGTTGTATTCGGTCGGTACAGGGCCCGGTACTATGGTATAAGGTGGATGTCTAAGAACTTCACAACCAAGCTCTTGAAGCTTCTAACAAGTCAGTCACGATGTCTATAGCCAAGAAAAGTCTTTATAAAGCACAATTCCTCTCCTATTACCTAAAGCCTAAAGCAATAGCTGGCTTCAAACGGTCCAAAAAGGTGATGGTATATATCTGAATTAAGAGTTTGGGCCTTTTCCTCTTTTTAGAGGATTTAGCCATCAATCCCACCAAACATACAGGAGACCTTTCCGGCTTGGTTACTGTATGTGCTGAGCGTAAGTGACCCACTTTTCGTCACCTATAACAAACCGCTTCAGAAATGAATCGGTTTTGGGTGTCTGAGGCATATGATCTATGTCTTTTTATGTTAACTCGTATGGATCTCGCGTGGACCCTTACATCGACCTCATTTTTGTATCGACCCTTATTTAAATAGCTCCAAACCGGTTTCTGTACATATGGCCATTAAAGTACTGTAACACAAATCGGGGAATAGAGTAATGTGTAGAGGAGGATGAATCCATGAAATCCAAGAAATTCACGCAAGTGAAAAAAGTTCTCTGAGCGTCATTCACTTGGGAGTGGCCAGAATCGCTTATTTTACTTACAGCTCAAGCACCTCACGACTTCCGGTCTTACACCAGGTATCCTCTGCGTAGCCAAAAAAGTCCGTTTGTGAGAAGGCAAATCATTCCCTCCGAGGACGTAAAACACCCCCCATGAAAGGGTCACAACAGTCTTGAATGAGAGAACCCCCTTTTGATATCCCCGCAAACATCAGGCTAATACGCCTGTGTAAACTGACATTGAGCAATACCAACAACTCCGTCAGGATCGGGAAGGACCTCTCCGAACCGTTCGATACCAAACGAGGTTTCAGATAAGGTGACTCCCAATCGTGCGACTTCGTCAATCTACTGCTGGAAAAAAATAACTAAATCCATTTATTGGAAAAATAATGGATTTCCTTTTAATAGACCTTATGTTGTTTAAGTTACCGCTGGACCTTGACATCTATAAAATCAATATTGCTTTCAAAAGTAGATTTCAAGCGAATATTGAGATTTTCTGAAAAATATCTGTATTTCGGGGATTGCCGGATGAAACATTTTTTGGTCACTGCAATTCTAAGGTAAAACGTGAATTCTGTATTTCGCATATTCATACGTAATAAAACAATTTTGCATGCCAACAGCGTTATTGGAGTGTACGAAATATATATTCTCGGTTATCAAAACTGGCTTAAAAAATATTTTTTAAAGTAATTTGTTCGAGAGTAATTCGAATTGAAGGAAAGTATCTGTCGGCACCATACCGTGACTCGTTTAGGTGAAACATTATAGAATTATGCTGAGCTCAAAAATATGAAATTAATTCATTTAAAATTGATAGTTGTTGGTGTAATGGAAGATATCATGTACTTTAACTGAACATTTTATATTCAGTTGAATTAAATTTTCGTTAGCCTAATGCTAATAACATCACAATATGAATAGCTCTACAACAAATATTGACTTAACAGGCTTTTGCATTTCAATTTAATGAGATGCGGTGCTAAAACTTTCACTTCTCGCAATGAAAGTGAGAACTTGCATGGAGTAATGAAATCAGTCTAATTAATAATAGATTTTTACATCGCAATGTCTGAAAAAGCAACTCAAATATTAAAACTAATGTAGAATTAATGAAAGCAAACATACAAACAACGATTTGTAAAAATAAATATTTAAATTTGGAGCAAAATTTCAATGTCAAAAACTGGCAGGTGCTTAAAAAAACAGCTGCCACCAAACTAATATGCTCCACTAAATAGTTTTGAAAACATTTTCTGACGCCTTTTCGCTCAAAAAGTTTGCTGCAGTGAAGTGTGTGTGTGTACCTTAACAATTTGCAAAGAGCATTTAAAAGCATTTTCAAAGCAATTAGCACTCCAACGGCCAGCTGTAAACTATAAAAAGGTAAACAAGCACAGAAATTATGGCGAGTGAAGAAGGTAACCAAATAAATATGAATGAAGCCAGCCACTAAGTATACCATTTAGTTGAGAAAAGGTGTTTCGTCACAAAAAAATAAACTTTGAAAAATATATTTTGCTGGAAAAGCATAAATCAGTGTGGCACATGAAATGCCTGAGGAATTTCGCCTGCAATAAATAGAGGTGTTAAAGCTAATTAACGCTGCTATTTAAACATAATCTAGCATACGTCAATGCGTTGGAAATGTTTAAGTTTACATTTTTAATCCAACATGAAATGCTTTGGAACGCCTTACTGTGTGATATATTGCATTTTAGAGCGCTTAATTCAAGGGGTGTCCACTGAACATAGACAATATAAGAATTCATTATTGGCCATCAATGTTCCGCTAGATTTTAATTCGTAGGTATTTTTACATTTTTCTTCAAAAGTCTAATGAATATATTTACGAAAAGGAGGTATTGTGAAACGGTAATGCAGTAAGTTAGATTAGGTCATGTTAGATGACTGATTCTCTAAGACGGCGACGAATCCCAGTTATATCTGTTCAATACAATTTTTTTTTTGAAGCCGGCTAAATACTCCTGTAGTAGTTGGATATTAAATCTTGACAAAGCGTCTTGAATCTATCACAAATCTCCCGAGGTACTTTTTTTCAAGTGCACCCATTTCCACTGGTTGCCTAAAGATTAAAATCCGAGTTAGTTCAGCCTTGGCGGGGCATTTGCTAAAGAAGAGTTCAGATGATTCTATCTCATCATATTCTAAGCAGCTTCGACGAATACGGCTGGCATCTGGTGCGAAAATTTCAATATTAACGCATAAATTTGAATAGGTAATCAATTAGAACTCCAATAACTATTTGAAGGCGAACTTTTCTAAAAGAAGAGTTCAAATGCAATTTGACCACGCACCTAAACCGGTCTAATCATCACGTAACTCGATGCGAGATATGGAGTCGAGATATCTCTCACAAGTCTCGAGTGTTCGATCAAAGTGTTGAAGACTAACATAGCCGCCCTACTATCAGAGTGGTTACGGGGATTCCAGAGTACTTTCGCTCGCAGTCATCTTTTGCTTATCTCAAGCCGGATCAGCTTTTGCGGCCACACACCTTTATATATCCACGGATGATTTGTAGCCTCTGAGAGCCTTGGGTTAAACAATTACTAACTTCTTCGTAAGCGTAGTTTTTTCCAGTTCCTTCCACGTTATAGGCTTTGCAATGGACTCATAAAAGCAAAGAACGATGATTCTTGCTCTTTCTTCGATACAAGGATCCCATGAAAGATTCCTAACCCTGAATTACGTTTGAGTTAACTACACATTGTATCTAGAAATTTCCCGTTAAACACAGTAGCTATGTCATCTGTAAAAGCCATTTCACGGCAGTTAGCTTCCTCAAGCTTTTTTTCCGAAAATCTTTGCCAGCGATGATCCATAGAAGTGACGAGAGAAGACATCCCATGAAAATATAATACTGTGATCCAAAAGTGAGATGATTATCGGGGTGTGGTCTACTTTGAATTCCTGCCGCCGGCTCAAACTGTTAATAGAGAATATTATTTCAGCGTTATGCGTCGTTTCCTTCAGGATATTCATTTGAAACAACCAGAATGACATACTGCATTGGTTCTTAGCGATTTTTTTGTCAAAATCTCGACCCTTATCGTTCGGCAACTACCGTATTCGATCTTTGACTCCGTCAGACTTCGGGCTATTTAGTAAACTCAAAAGCCTAATGCGGTGTCGCCATTTTTGCACGATTGAGGAGTTAAAAAACCGAAGAAAAGAGATCTAACCGGAAAAAACTATTCCGACAGGTTTGAGAATTGCAAAAGGTGAAAGGTGGATTGATTGGTAAAGTGCGTTCTATGGAACGAAGATATCTTTAAAGCGAAAGAAATTCATTTGGTAAGTAAGTAAAGAACTTACTTTTTATAAACAAATTCACCTCACTTCACTGCACTTTATCAAATAACTTCTAATTCCATAGATGTTTAAGAAAAAATTACGAAAAGCCCTCATAATCGCGAGATAAATAAATATTCCTACAATTGCACCTTGGTTCAAAGCCTAAATTACCAAGGCAATCATTATTTATTACTTAACTCCTCTCTACAAATTTCTAGTCCCATTATTGCTGTTTTTTCCATACTTTCTTCTCTTCCAACACATTTCTTCTTTTTATTGTCCACAATCAATCGAAATCGCGTTATAATGTCAAACGTTGCGCTGTGCTGGCGCTATTGATTAGCCACCGATAAGCCAGTGCAATTTGCATAAGAATAAATTTGTATATTGAATGTGAAAAAATGAAATCAACGAAGTACAAAAAATGTAAATCCACCCCATTGGTGATACCAGGTGAAATCCGGAGTGCCAAGAAGAGGCACGGCTCGTCATTGTGGTCATTAAACGACGCTATGATAAATGTGGCAGGCCGGATAAATGTAAATATTACACAATAAGTAAAAGTTTGCCACCACTAAATGCTAATCACTAAACATTCATCAATTCCGGCAACACTGTCAATTATTCATGTTTTTCTGCCGGTATTTCATGTTTCTGACGTTGCTGTTGTTCTGATAATAGAGATTTACACATTACACTCCAGGGAAATTAACGGCAACAAACATTAAATGCCAAAGCTATCAACAGCTTAGGCGGAAAAAATTCTGAAAATGCCAACTGTGCGGTTGTATGTTTTGTACCAGCCGCAACAACAACAGTAACAGCTAATGCCACACTGACAGCATGCAAAAGTCAAACAGTTGTGCGTATTTTTTTGAAAAAAAAGAACATATTTATTTAAGGGATTTACTTGACAATGTATTTTGGCCAGGAAGCCGCAGGAATTCAATACATACTAATTCGCTACTCTCGGGTGGGTTGCCTCGGGTGTCAATCACTCAACATTTACATGCTAAACAAATATATTTAAAAAGTGATTTATATGTTACTTTGTGGATTTATTCATCTGTGGTTTTCGTTAGGTAAACATTTGTCATGTTTTGTTGATATTTATCAGAAGAAGATTATTTAGAAGCTTGTGTAGACTTTGTTTTAGCTAGAAACGATTTATTTTAGTACTTTAAGATTATTTTTCAAAAAAAAGTAAAAACGCGAAGACAATTAAATATCAATGAGAAGAAGGAAATAATTAATTTTTACCCAAGTCACACTACTATTTGAAGCATACATTTAGGGGCATAGTTAGCGTACTTAGCGAAGTCACATACCTAATCTTATGAAACACTGTATGAACTAAACAGTTTTAGAAATATTTTGAAATATAATCTTATTTAATAGTAATAGTAGTAAAGCAAAGGATAAAGCAATGTATTGGAACAGCTTATAAAATGTAAATTAATGGTTCAATTGAAGATTTTATGATAAAAAAAAAACTAATAGAAGACTAATAATGTCGTTTTATTTATCAAAAAAATTAAAAAGAGAATACATCGATATGCTAGACAATGAACACGATGAGACACTTCAGTTAGTTTTCTAAGCTTTCACACCAAGCGTCTTTACAAACAATTACATATCCGTAGAATATTTTTTCCCAGCGCGAATTTGGTGTACTAGGCTATTGCTGTTAGGAACTTGCAAAGACTTTCTTTATTTTATATAGAAAGGATTTAAGTACTTTACTCTTCCTAAAAACACAGAAAGACAATTAAGCAAGAATGAAGAACAAGATATTAATAACGAGGAAATATTTAATTTTTACTGAAGTCACAAATCTAACTAAAGCATACATTTAGGGACATTGTTTTCGTACTTAGCGAAATCGCATACCGAATTATTGCAACACTATATAAGCTAAACACAAGCGCATATCATTATCAGAAATAGATTTTTTTTATAGATAGATACCGTTCCCAAGACAGTCGGGTCTACGAAAACCGGAACGGTCTTCGGTAGAAAGACAGAAGAAGATACGAGGACTACATATTCGGCATCAGAGAAAAGTTATGCTCCGATTGTGACTATCTTTAGACGTGAGTTGTCATACTTTAGGCGCACTATTCCTATAAGGTTTTATTCAATATACATAACTTTAGTAGTACTTGATTTATATATTATAAAAAAACAATATGTAACGTAAAAGATCCATTCCCCATTAAATTTTAGGTATATGTGTTTTTTCTTAAAAAAAAAAGTAGGGAACCTCGAAATGGATTACCCCTTATATAAGTAGGATATATGTTACCATTCAAGTTTTATATAATAATTTTAATTATCTGCATTTCTTCTAATGTTCACAGTCTGCAATTGCAACAACCACGCTCGACAATGTCGCTTCAATATGGAACTATTTAAGCTCTCCGGACGTATCTCTGGCGGAGTTTGTGTAAATTGTCGGCACTTTACCACTGGACGACACTGTCACTACTGCAAGGAAGGCTACTACCGTGATCCAACTAAGAAACTGAATCATCATCGTGTATGCAAACGTGAGTAGGACAAATTATTTTAATTTAAAAAGGAGAAAAAGTGGATTTATAGCTATCATAAGCTATTAAAATATGTGAGAGAATAAAAATATTTCACTTCAAATTTATGCCTTAGAGAATATACGGGATCTCATATAAAAAAATAATGATGTCATTGAAAAACTCTACGAGCTCCCTCAGTTTTTTCTAATAAAAGCTTACTGAAAATTTCGCCCCAACTTAAAAAAATATAAAAATATTTGGTTATATCTTTAAAGCACCACCTAATTGAATCCATAAATATTTACAAACATAAAAGTTTTTGTTTTTCTCAAATGAAGTCAACAAAATCGCGACATAACAAGTAAAAGTAATAACACTGCTACCGTTCCTAATGAACAATGCAATAAAAGTCAAAAAATTAAGGAGAAAAAATCATATAAAAATTTGTGGCAACATTTATGGGTTGCCGCTAATTTCAACAATGACAATTAGACACTAATTTAAATGGGGCCATTAAAATATTTGTGGCATTTGCTGATGCCGCCAAACGGCCAATCGCTGAGCGATGGAACGACGCTCTCGATTTTCAAATTTTTTTAGATAAATTAATATTGACAGATTTTACAAAGCGCGCACAGTTGGACTCCTTGGCTATTTAGCATTAATTTTTGCTTGTTGTTGTTATAATTATTATGTTGTTGTTGCTAGCATTATTACTCTTTTTGCTGTTGCGACGACAGCTGCGCTACGCCTAATTATTTATGGGCGTTCGGTGAGTGGCAAATTGTTGAACACACACAAACATACATAGTATACATACAATAATGCTAATCCAAAAAACATTTAAATACATATTTACATGTCATAAATATGCATAAGTCTGGCCACTTAGCTCTTAAGTTTCTGTTTTGTTGTGTGCTTTTTAAATAAACTGATAGCTGATTTTTATTTACATATGTATATTTTTAACAAACCGATGCGCTTGCACTTATGATCACCAATAGAAATCAATTTAACACTCGTAAAATAATGGAAGTTGAAACAGGAATTTCGTAGCTTTTTAGCAACTATTAATTAATTTGTGATGAAGTGAATGCGATAAGTGTTTGCCGCCCGAGTTGTGTGACATAAATTTGCTGCACATTAATTTATTCATTAGCAACAAGCGAAATAAAATCAAAACATTATATGTATATTATGTAAACAAAAACAATATGTAAAAGGCGCAGATAAGAATCGCTGTGGGTATTCGGTTTCAAGAATCTGAATTTGAGACAAGAAATAATTTCGTAAATATTTTTATTAAGTTTGATAAAGCTAATGGAAGAAAAAACATACTAAATTAATAACTAATATATAAAAGTAACATTTAAATTAAGTCTGATTGTTCTAAAGGTAGGTCAGTAGTTTTTTCAATAACCCTATAAAAGTAGACCGATGGGGACAGAAAACGGCGCAATATTTTTTCCTCCCTTTTAGCAGTAAGGTTTGCCATTTCATTGTGAAAAAATATACGATCCAACACGAGTCAAAATTATTCAACTTTACTACCGATATTCGGAGTCAGTAACCTCAACTCTAGCAACGCTACGTTCAATTTATGGTCATTAAAATCGCCCTGTCAGATCAACAATTAAGCGTCCAGTGGAAAAATTTTAATCCACAGGCACAGTACAAAAGGTTCCGTGCCAGTGAGACTAAGAAGTGCACGTAGAATATTGCTGCTGGCGCATAAATTGAGGAAGACCCAAAACAGTCTGTCACACATCGTTCTCAAGACCTTGGCCTACATCCTTACAAGATCGTATTGATGCAAGAACTGAAGCCGTTTGACCACTAGTCATATGTTCGCGAATTGGATTGAGCAACAACTGATACGGATTTTTATCGAAAAATCATCTTCAACGATGAGGTTAATTTCTGGCTGAATAGCCTCGTCAGGATAATATGGACTTGGGCAATATGTGACGTCGTTAGACTATTTCCTGTGGGGCTACGTCAAGTCTATGGTCTATGCCAACCGGAAGCGACCTAAATCGGTTCCTCATGATTACTTTATAGAGTCTACGTCTCCTTCTTAATGTAACAAAATTTGTGCCAAACTTCATATACTCTGTTCAGGGTTTAGCTAAGAATAGAAGGGTCTGAGAGCTGATGTATCAATACAAAATAATCAGACACATATATATATATATATATATCGATATTTTCGATATAAAATCAGCCGACACTACTGAAGACTCGTATTCAATATATATACTGAAACTTGTAAAGACATGAACCGGTTTGTATAGTTTACCTAAACTAGAGAAGACGTGAACCGTTTTGAAACATTTTTATATGTAAGTTAACACATTTCAGATGCATTATTTATGGAGTGTGTATTTTCGACATCGTTGCAGATTTCTGAGATTTGACTTATTTTTAAAGTTTTGTTACGGCCGAAGAGTTTCTAAGGTTTGCATTTTCACAGTCATTACGCAATATTTGAACCACATGCAGACTTTCTGTTTTCTTCTTGTTGAAATATAGAGGTAATGGAGGCAATTTCATCCATATTTACATAGATAAGTATGTAGGGATATATCGATAAACAAAAACACAATAAATCTCGATTTATCGACTGAAAAACACCGTGTCTAGTTTCTACTCCAATATATACAACAACTTCTAAGCTTATTGAGGTACCCAGAATCTCCAATAATGCGACATAAATCATTTTTTATTCACTCCTTCTATACTCTCACCAATTGCCGCAACACTAAATTCCCTCAATCATCCAAATCGCAGTGAAGACATAAACAATAACTTTCACACATTCCAAGGTCAATTTACGTCAGATAACTTCTACTTTACCACTGCAATGGAAGCAAAAGCAACTAAAACACTAACTCAAGCACAAAGAACTAATTTATGGGCAACAATTGATCTTTGCAAAGCAAACAAGTCGCTTATTGGCAAAGCAAATGTGCTAATGATGACAGAAGACGGCAAAATAGAGTTAAAAAGAAAAAGAAACTTAGAAGTAACAACACCAACAATGGTTGAAATAATAAACAAAAGTATTGAAATGCGAACTAAAAATACAACAAAAACATGGCACAAATAAGAGCAAGTCAAACTGTAACACATGGCGTATGAGTAACTGCTGGCCAATAAAGCCGTGCAACAGGCCATTTTGACTTATTTGCATGGGGCGCTGTAATGCAAACGTATCTATGTGTTTGTGTGCATATTTCAAGTATTGTGGGCGGTTGAGCGGCTTGTCCAGCAATGCAATCACTTATAGGCAGAAACGTGCCACACGCACCCAAAGAGCAACTACAAAGCAACTGTTGACGATTGCAATCTCGCAGCAAGGCAGCCAAAYACACACACACACATACTTGCATATATGTATGTATATGTGCATGAAGGTGAATATGTAAATACTTGCAACAGTGCAGCGCTCCGTTGGCTTTTGCCAGGCTTGCCAATGTTTATTTTGACTTTTGCACATTGCCAGCTGTTGTAGTTCATTAGCCGTTGTCAATTGCTGTTGTTGGATGCACGCAACTGCAACGTGCAGCACAATTGTCTTTCAACTTGCAGGTATTTCAACTTTTGTTTTTATTTTTCATTTTTATACAGTTTCCATTTGAGCTTTTGTGTTTATAACGCTCGAGGCTGCACTGCTTTGTGATTGCGGTGGTGGTGGTTATTGCTTTTAATTTTGGCTTTTGTTGCTGTGATTGCATGTTCTCTTCTGGTTCTAAGTCATTCTAGTTAGCATATTTAACGAAATTAATGGCCTTACGATTTCGTTACTTTGGTTTACAATACATCAGACCAGCTGTTTGCATATATATAGACTTATGTTCTTTTGTATTCGCATTTCTGCTCGCCTGTCTGTAAATTTTTGAGGGCAAAGTGCTAAAAGTGTGAATGCAAATTAGCAGTTAGTAGCTTGTTGAACTTTTGACTTTCAAGTTTCTTTTGACTGATTTGATAGTAATCTTTTCGACTTGTTTCGGGGTATGGACATTCATTAGAATGAGTATATTTGTGATGTTATTTATGTTCGGTATTGTTTGGCACTATTTCCCCTGGATGTCTAAAAGTATGGATCTATCTAGCAAATACTAAAAGAGAGAGGCCACTAGTCCTCCTAAGATTTACCCTGAACCAGAAGAAAATTGTGATTGCAAAAATACGCGCTAGGCGCTGTACTTTCCAAACTCGCCTGTGGTTCAATCATCAAGTAGGGAACCGCACGAAGATATTTGTATTCCTACCAGTTCTCATACTGCGGCCAGTGAGACTGAAATGCCTGATCTAGTAAGCTCATGAGCCCTACAGTTTGCTGCAATTCGCTGCCGCCAGTCACCAAAATATCTCGTAGTCAGAATTAAAGAGTCGAGACATCTCTTCACCAGTGTCAAGCGTACGATCAGCAAGCTCTGGACTAATATAGTTGCATTCTACAAATAAATGAAATCTTATTTCAAAGACTTACATATGTAGTAATTAGGGGATAATTCTTTTCTGAGCTTTTTGAAGTGTTGAGTAGCCTAGCAGAACGTAAAAAAGTACACCTCATCTGGGTACACGGTCACAAAAGGATAGCCGGGAATAAACTGGTTGATAAGCTCACCCACTGTGCAGCTTCTACTAACATGATAGAACTTGAACCCTTCATCGCGGGGGGTTCTCATATCATAAAGGAGCTGGAGGCAGAGCGAGATATTGGCAATAATTCCAAAGCCATGTCAAATTGCGATAGGGGGGTTCCAAGCTCAGCAGGTTTAATTATATAATCAACTTCACTAGTAACAAAACCTCAGGCTACTTGTCGCATTCAATACTGGCCATTGTAAGAAGCACTTATATAACATGGGCCTAGCTTCTTCTGCAACATTTCGGTTCTGCGACAGGAAGCTTGAAACTCCAGAACAAAAGTCTCCAAAAAAAGATCATATCGCCTCATTAGCATCTATCATTATAATTGGAATTTATCAAATTGCTGGGGCGAGCTAGGTCGTTGTGACTTAGGAGAGGGCACAATAGACCTGAGGTCGGGATGTAATCTTCATCAATTTATGTTCTGAGATTTAAAAAACGGAAATACTATTTTCGAGATATTAAATCAGTCGAAGAGAACTCTTCATCGAAAGGAAGAAGGAGAACGATCTCATACAAGTAAGATTCGATATCAAATATATACATATATTTCAACGAATTTGAAAACCAAGTGGACCATCGGCATTGATTGATACTCAGATTTGAGTTAGAAAAAAATCATTTTTTTTATAAAAAAAGAGGCAGGGCTTCAGTTTATAAAGCAAATGAAGGATCAAATCAATATTTTGCAAATCTTGTTAGTTCAATAAATTGATCCACAAGCTATAAAACTGATAACGATGTAAGTGCATATGGAGATTTCTCTGAATATTTTGAACTAGAGAACTAGAGAAAATGGCTTAACGGCCAGTAGGGTAATATATTTAGAATTAATGTAGATGCCCACTTTATCATTGGAAGATTTCGAAAAAGGCCCAAAAATAAGAATACCAACTACTGAACCGATTTGCTTAATTTTTAATTTTGCTCACATTTTTTTTTTTTAATGTTCACAAAACGACTGGAACAGTAGTCATCAAGAAATTCCGAAAAAATATGTTTATACACTCCACGATATACCTCATGATATGTGAAAAAAGTTCTATTGTGGAATAAACATTTCTTTGGAAAAAAATTAAAAAAAAAACCAACTAGATTACCGTACCGACCCCTTAAATTTTGCTCTGCGAATTGATCTCAAAATTTTCTCATTATTCAGACGTTTTATTGAATCGAAATAAAATTTTATGAACCCCTTAGTCATCAACAGCATTTTTGTCCGAAAATTGTTCGAAATAAATTTCCAAGAACCACCGTACGTACCATCGAATGAAGCTTTCTCTTCATTAAGAAATTTCTTTACGTGATAAAAAAAAGAATAAAAATTAAACTCCCGCTAGTAAGCAAATGAATCAGCGTCAAGTTAGTAAGACTTTCTACCGAATTTCACGTAAATTTTAGTGAGTCCGCCGTTTTTATTTTGGTATCACTTTTTAGAGGTCGAGTAACAAATCAGCGCAGCGACAATCGTAAATTTGAAACGCGCCAAGTTGTTACGTTAATCCGCCGTAATCAAAGAGACAGCAGAACAACAATACCACAACAACAACAAAGATTTAACAGCAATGTAATGGCAATACAATGCTACACAAGGCCACAATTTTTTTGTTTTTTAAGCCACAACTCAAATTTTTATCGATATGAAATTAACTTCGCACAGCAGAATCGTAAATTTTTAAACCAAAAAAATAAAACTTGCACAGAAATAACAACAACACACGCTTGCAAACATACATACAGGTATTTACAACTACTGCTGACGACGGCGGGGTGACAAATGCAAAACAACAACACCAAAAAGTACGCAGAAATGTAACACTCAATTAAAAACCACCACGAAAGCGCATCGGAAGCAAAAAAGGTTCCAGTACACCAACAAGACCACAAAAAAAAATCCAGTTTGCGAGCGCTTAAATTTAAAACGATACTAAAATTCGGGACGGCCAACTGTTGATTTTACGGCCATTTTTAGTACGAATGCGCGCTATTGTTACACAACGTATGTATGTATGTACATGTCTGAATTCGGTTGCCTTGCAGCTTTGTTTTAACATTTTTTGCGCCCTTCGCATTTTTTCAGCGCTTTTTAAATTCGTCCATTAAAAGTTACAGTTGCGGTTTTTGCGAATTTCGCCAGCACTCAGTGCCACTAAATTTTTTATGAACGATTTTAGTGTTTCGGTGGAGTTTTTAAATTTTTTACCACCTCATTGCAGGGCACTCAATAAAATGGTATGCGGGTCCTTTAAATGAAAGTATGTCATCTTCTTCAAAATATTCAATTAGTCCGTGATTTGGATTTCATGATATTGATATTTATAGAAAAGGGTTTTTTGATATATTTTTACTAAACACTTTTTTATTTAGATCTCAGGCAATTAATATAGGTGCTTATACTCATTTTGGTTTGATAGACAACATATTCTTCGAAGCACATTCCATAACCGCCTTTAGATCTTACTTTCTTATTTGTGACCGCCATTATGCTCCATACGTTTAAGAGCGGTAGGGGGACAAAAAATTCAAAAATGGAATGGTATGAATGAACAAAAAAAATTTTTGCAGAAGAAAATTAAAGGTGAATATTTTTCGCGTTGTGTCACATACTTTTCAGTTTTTTTAGCGTGAAGAACACTTAAAAATTTCCAATTGTTTAACAAAAAATTACGTAAAATATTATTATTTAAACAAACGGACCATGAAAAAATATTTATAATAAAGCACGAACATTTTGCTTTGACTTTACTGAATTTCATCGGTTTATCTTATTTATGAGATAAAATGATATTTCAATTTGATCGTGCTCCAAATTCTGAAGGTTGCTTTTTAACTTAAAAAAAAAAAAGGATTTTGACGAAATATTTATGTTTCTGGTCACCTTCCCAATGAATTGCTACCACCTGTGAAGGGTGCAGCCGAAGTTGACATTTTTTTTTTTTTTGTTTTTTTTTTTGCTTTATCTGAAATTTTCAATCCCACGACGACACTGACAGTTCTTGACAGAATAAAGTTCGTGTCTAATTTTTTTAACGGCGACCTATTTTAAAACATTGAGTTCGCAGATAAAGCTTCTAAGAAGTTCCGATCGTCTAGATAAGACAATCACCCAACCTTACTAAACAAACCAAAGCAAGTCAATCTACATTCTATATAGCAATGTAGAATTTCTCAAAATCGCCACTTTCTGGTCACAAGTATAAGAAATTAGGCAAGGGCCTGGAGTTTGCCTTCACTTTTGGAATCCAAGCCGACAGCGCTGAAATTTCTAATCTGTCAAAACTAAGAAGAAAGTTAAAATGCTTAGGAGTTAGCTCGCTTGGGCGTAGCTGGTAATGCAGTTCCTTTTAGCTACTTTTGAGAACTCATATCCTTCAAATGTGGCTTAAAGAAATAGTCTAAAGGAACAGCACATATTTTTGAACACCGGCACAAAAGTTGTTGTGGCTACTGTTGCTGACAGACTGACCAAAAAGCCTAAACTTTTAGGTAGCTGGCAATTTAGCAGAATTGTAGCGATCAGAATGGCGCATCTACCTCAAGAACATTACCTTTGTCGGTTGATACGAGATATCCTCCACGTCACTTTTCTAACCTAATAGATATTGGGTAGTTCGAATATGGTTTTTAGTTGATATATAATAATAATAAATACCCGTTTTTCCGAAGTCTAATTGTAGCACTGTGCCTGTTCTAGCTAGTTCATCTGTTTCACAGGGACATCACTATGGAATGGAACTCATAGCAAGTTTACCGTGAAATAGAATGTTACGCCCACTAAGTGGTCAAGACACTTTTGCACAAACTTTTGCAAAACCCTAAGGACCTTTACTGATATTCTTGTTAGAACAAGAAGGTTTTCCGCAATTCCTATGATCTACATTTGGAAGTCACTGCACTGGTCTTGCGGAAGACGATTTTTGGTAACTAGTTTGCAAAGACCACACCACCTCCAACTCGGTTATCTAGCTTAGAGCCATCCGTATAGATGCTTATCCCCGCGTCCTTGATCTCTCTCTCCCATTTCCCACTCTTCAAAAGGACTTGAACTTAGATTCAACTTTGTAGAATTTCGAAAATGTATGGTATTTGGAAGAAACTGGAAGTTTTTAATTATCGTACCTGCTTCTTGTACTTCAACTATTAGCAAGGATTCCCGAAGCAAAACCAAAATCTATAAATCACTCATTATTACCGTCCTGCTATATGGTATACAGACAGAAAACTGCGAAAGATTTATGATCCTTTGCGTGTTGGCCACGGCGAATATCGCATTCGATGTAACGATGAACTGTATGAGATAAACGACGACAAAGACAAAGTTCAGCGAATTACAAGACAGCGGCTACGCTGGCTAGGTCAAGTTTTCCGAATGTACGAAAACATTCCAGCTCTGAAAGTATTCGACGCAGTACCCGTGGAAGAAGCAGAGGAAGACATCCACTCCTTTGGAAAGACCAGATGAGAAGAACCTGGCATCGCTTGTAATCTCCAATTGGCACCAAGTAGCGAAAAAAGAAACCACTGACGTTGTTTGTTACCTCGGCTAAAATCGGGTAAGCGGTGACTACGCCAGTAAAGAAGAAAATAGAAACTGGATCTATATGGATCGAAGGTTATTTGGCAACTTTCGCCTTCAAAGTATGCTAGGTTTCCATAAGAAAGAAATAAAATTTGTTGCCATTTGCTGTCAGTTAATTCAAATTTCGCATTCAGTGCTTTTATTTAAAATTATGAATTTACATTTCACCGAATTGCGAATTCAAGTGCCACTAAATTTAGCTGATTTAAATGAAATCACGTCAGCAAGAGCCAGATTTCGATCAACTGTTGAGTTTCAGGGAAACGAAAGTAATTTTGCAGTTGCTCTTGCCTGGATTGCATATAATTTAAGATGCCCCCTATTATTTTACTCTTCACTTCTCTTCGGAATCACAAACAAAACCAAAATTCTACCCCAAATTCTGCAAACTTGCCATAGCGCACACTTTGAGTAAGCACTTGAAATTTCTTAAAGTAAAAAGGGCAACCTTTAAAGTCAAAATTTAAAGCGAAAACTTTGCTTATTGAATATTGGTTTATTTACGCTTTTGCAGCGCCACAAAGTTGCTTACACTTTTGGTTTAATAATTTTTGCTTTCATTTTACAACAAAAATTCCCATATTTGTCTAAAAATTTCAAAATTCTCGAAAATCTGCCACACAACCTTCATGCGCAGTAAAAAGCTTAGCAATTTCTATTTTTAACTCGCTCAATTGATTTTCGTCTATTATTTTTGGCTTCCTGCAGCTTGTTATTTTAACCATCAGCGTTTAGGATTATCGCTAATATTTGGCTTTTAGCTTGAAAATTTGGAAAATCTCACTTGCTTGTATAAACAGACAATCAAACTTAAGAGCGTAAACATACACACGAACATGAAGAACATATGCATAAGTAAACATGAGTACATAAATATATACTCGCACTTGCCATGAGTAATCCACCAATCTCACTTGTTTGTTTATAGGATTTTGCTATAAATTCGTACTGTTCCAACATAAATTCGTGTTTTTGCACATTTTTTGTATATTTTCCTCTTCCTCTCAACATACAAACTTGTGCGCGATTTTTGCTATTGTTTTCATTATTTTTGGAAAATAGAAATGGCTTCATTAACTGGAATTGCTTTTCAAGGTTATTTTATAAATAAACTTTATGCGAAAAGTGTGAAAGTGTTCATTACGCCCATTCGCTTGTGAGAGTTCGCAGAAACTTTTAGTTTACTTAAACGATTTTTAGCAAAAATAAAGTGGTCTGCACTTGTGTGTTGCCAGTGTTTATGCGAAATAATCGAAATGTTGGAGCCATTGCAAAATATAGGAAATTAATTTGCATGAAAGCGCAGAACACATTTTTTCCAAAAGTGGGTCGGATTCGATAATGGCTTACTGAAGTACTTCCAATTATAACTTCTTTGCCTTTCAAAAGTTCACGGTTTTGTGGTTTTACCAATTCTGAATAGAAACCTCCTTCTTATTTCTCTTCTCTTAAGTTTTAAGTAGCCATATTAATAAAAGATGAATTTTCCGCGTTCAACATCACTCTCGTGATATTTTAAAAGAATTTTTTAGTGATTACCAACACTTCCACTAACAAACTACTAACTTGAGATCAGCCCAAATACATTAATAAAGTTCTAAAAACTAGCTCCTAGCTTTATTTGCTGATCCACCATTAATTATTTAAAATTTTTTCAGAGGACACCCGATACAGTGATGAAAAGTGTTAGGCAAGCACCATCTAACTCTTAGCTAACACAACAATCCGGAAGAGTTTTATTCTCATCCGAACTTCTCTAGTATTTTCAATGAAGTAGAAGTCGGGAAGGTTTTTTTTTTAATCGCTGTCTTTTGTATTTTTCACCTTAATATATACTTAGAAGATAGATTGATATGACAGCTGGTTTCCGATAGGAAAAAAATACTAGAAAACTATTAAATTGTTCAAAGAATTACGAAGCAAATGTTTTGAACCTATAACAAATTTGCCGCGGAGTGTGATTTCGATACCAAATAGCTCTCTGCACTGATCACACAGCCAACGCAAAAGCGGGCGAAAAAAGAATCCAGAATGGGATGATTTTATCACATCTTTTAATCAACTTCTACAATGGGCACCAGCATACATCTGATCAAATTTGACCCGGACTAAAGAAATAATACAACTGATCAAATTTGACCAGGACTGAAAAAAAACACATGATACGCTTCATACCCAAAACATTATCCGAAATGAATTAAGTCGATCCATAAAAAATGTTGAGACCCTATGCAATCTCTCGGACGTCAAAACGACGATTTCCAAGCACTGTTTCTTTAACTTTATCGACGTTTTCGTTCATTTCTAACAGAGGTTGATGGACGGCTCATAAGAGGCAAGTTTGCAATGACTTCACGACCTTCACTGAATGCTTTGCTCCACTCAAATACTTCAGGTAGAGCCTCCAAAAACCTTTTGTGATTCCGTGCTCGTTGACTAATTTTTTCCATGGTAAAAATTATCAGACAAACTTTCCGCCAACTATAGAGTATAATTTAATAAGACTATATCAATCTAGAAATTTTTTTATGCATTCGGTTTTCGTGCGCAAATTAAATTGATCAGTGCGGGTCAAATTTGATCAGATATTATTGAGATATATTTCAGTCTTTTAACTTCTTTCACACGGCTTCTTCAAGGACGAATCCTTCAGTATCAACAGAAAAACCATGAACTAGATTTTAAATTATTATGGTTTATGTTTATGGGTCTTACGGAAAATCGGAATACTGTACTTTCTATATTAATCCAATTTATTTCTCGATATCTGATCAGTACATCAGACCAGTACCATGTTTCTTTCAGATGATGGCAGAAGTTGGTTTTGTTGTCCTAGAACCTTGATGTAATATTACCGTTTTTGTATAACCAACGGTACTTTCATTGATATCATATTTGGCTCGCTTTTTGGTTTCAGTGAACTTTTCGGACGTCTAGGGCAACATCTTTGGCATTTATTGTATCATATAACCTCCAATTAACTCTGAGCTTTAAAACCCTGAAAAGATACTTCCGAAAATAAAGCATATACATGTAGTACATATATTACAGCTTGGAATTACTTCTGCATTTAAAAGGCACATAAATTTTTCGCAAACACGCCAAGGCACGTATAATGAATGTCGAATTTATTTGCACATTCCGCAATAATCTAAATATTTCAGCTTGTTTACTTTGCGCACCGCTAACGAAATACCGTTATTGCAAAAATGCAATAAAACTGAGTGATTGGCGCGAAAAGAGGCGCCGGCGGAACTGCCAACACACACACTCACACACTTGCACAGCTGCATCGCTGCACAAAAGGCATCAATAATGTAAACGAATGCATAAAGCAATGATAAACAGCAACGTAAAGCAACAGCAGCAACACAAAAAAAAATATATAAAAAGAATACCGCATCAACTCGTCCAAGCGTCCACCTTTCCTTTGTGCGGGCTTTTGAAGATGCTGCTGACGCATTAATTAATTAGTGGCGGCCAATTAACACAAAAAGCCAATAAATCAATTGACCAAGAGTGGCATCGATTTTAACATAGTCCATTCATCCCATATCCACAATACCTGTACGAGAGCATGGTTCCCTGCCGTTCGACACCCAGGCAACCGGGCGTTGACGAGTACTTAGCCACGGCTGGGAAATTGCAGGCTCGCGAATTAAATTAAAGGCGTGAAGGCCTCGCAGCGATTTATTGCCATCAATGTGACTGCATTAAAGGAGTACACTGCACGGCATGAGTAAGTGACTGGCTGACGGATTGAGTGCAACGCTGCAACAAGTCAGTTTTGTGTGTTGGCATCTGCAATACTTTAGTGGCAATCGTGGAAATGTTTTATAGTAAAAAATGCTTAAAGGCAAGTTAATAGGAGATTTATGAGGAAGTGAACAGGAGTTATTACAGAATTTGGAAGCAATTTATTTTCAGTAGAGATAGCAATTTGCGAATTTATGCATCCTTACGATGTCCATAAACTCCACTGAAACCTAGCAGCGAGCCAAATAAAATATCAATAAAAATACGACCGGTTAGATTATATTATAACCAAATTCTCTCCTTTTTAAACATGTACCTAAATGTAGGCAACCTTTTTGAGTTATGTGTCTGCGTTTCTGTTTGTAATACGAAATATGTGGTCTACATTTAGTACCATATAGAATAAGACCCCGTAATAAGGGAAGTTCTAATATAACAATAACATGGATTTTCAATATCCTTCAAAATTGATCCCAATAAAATCAGTGAAGAGGGGAAAAGAGATGAGGGGGACAGGGACGGAGACAGGCGGATAAGCATTTATACGAATGTATCCAAACTGGATAATCCAGTAGTAAGCAGTGTTTTTTCAGCAAAATTAAATACCAAAATTACCTTCCATCTACCAGAGCATTGCGGTGTTTTCTAAGCGGAGATAGATAGATTTATTGTTCAGACAAAGAGTGTACTCGCAACAAGGAATATACTTACCGCATATAGCCCAGCTGCTCTGAAATCTGTAAAATCTCTTAGGATTTAATTAAAGATAGTGAAAGAATGCCTGGGTACTAGGGCATAAAGGGGTAGCCGGCAATGGTCTGGCCGACGAACTTGCCCGCTCTTCGGCATCGTCCAGGATGATGGGGTCAAAACCATGCATTGCAGTGGGTCCCACATTTTTAAAAAGCTGTTCCGTATGGAAGAGAGAGTGTGGTGAGGACAGCATTGGCAAGAGGCAACAAGAATGCGCCAAGCCTGGCTGCTGCTGGGAGTTTACAACCTCGCAAGGTTTACGGAAATTATCAACCTTCCACTGAGACAAATTCCGTCTCCTTGTCGTGCTCTATACAACATGGACATAGTCCCTTGCGCAAACTGCCTTCACCTCAGTCACGCCAGGCAGGCTGCTGCAATTGTTCAGGATGCTGAACCTTGGTGACCATATGTGGTATAGGGGAGTGCACATTTGGGGGATCTAACGTCCTGTTTCACGATAAGCATGCAATGAGTTTCGGGATGAACAGAACAGGCACCAGTTTACCAGTAGACCCAGAAAAAGAGGGGATTTGTATACCTCTGGCTATTTGTAGATATTTAATCGAAAACATGTTATAAATATGGCTGATTCTAGGTGGAGTCAATCCTTAACTTGCTCGAAAAGCTGGTGAAGGTGACATGAGTGATATATGGGCCTTGCCGACTAATAAAATTCAAATTTGCACAAATAAAATTTTCATATTCATAAGAGGACATAATAGAATCCAAAAGGTTTCAGAATGAGCCTCCTAAAGGCTGGGGTGCGTCGGCAGACATCAAAAATCTTTATTAAAATTTGATAAAGGTCTTAGAAGTGAGAGGAAGAAATAATCTACAGTTTGAATTTCAACACTAAATGTTACCTACATTTAGGATGGTGTTAACAATGCGAGATAACCAAGTTGAAGAAAGAGAAATAGAAGCATGAAAAACTCGATTTCTGTATAAAACATTTAAAAATCACTCAATCTCTTCAAGAGAATTTAGAAGCATACCACTCTCTCAGATGGCAACTTTACTAACAAAATAAGACAGAGAGCCAACTGACGATGCAAAAATCACATTTAAGCACCTTTCCCAAAAAAGTATTTAATGTCATCATCTTCGTAATCCCTTTCAAATGCACAAAGTTCACTTTAAGAAAAGGTACACTGTATGAAGAAATGAACTCTTTATATGCGAAAGTAAATAATTTCCAAGCAAGCACATCATCAGTCAAAAAGTGCTTCAACTAATTGCAAACAAAGCGATGAGCATCGGCAGCGCGGTAGTTGGTTTGGAAGCAGCGTAAGGAAAATATCAACTGCCACTTCAAACAGCAGTTTCTTTTTCACCTTTTTTTTTTGTTGGTGCACAAAAATCAAATAATGAAAATTCCATGCCACAAGCCGCAGGGAGCTGACGCGCGGCAGCAACTGCAAGCAAACAAATTCAATTTCACCTTTCTTTGGCGTGGTTGTGCACTTTCGAACTCAAACAAGACCTCAGCTCCAAGTGATTTAGTCAAAACAAGATCTGGCGCAAACAAAAAGTACATATTTTTTATATACACTTTATATATATATACACATAGCATAAGCGCGGTTTGAAGATATACGTACTTTTCTGTTTTTTTTTTCGTTTGTCTAACGCTGCCGCGTCTGCTTTTCGTTTTCAAACACAGCCATTACACATGCGCACAAGCGCATATATTTACAAGCGTATTGCTGCAACGACAGATCAGCCAATGCACACTTTATGGCCGCGCACACCTCCATCCTCACCTGCGTGTCTGTCTGTAAATAACACTTCCTGCAACTTCGTCCTTGTTTACATGCAAACAATCAGCTTGTAATTAGTGTTGTTGCTTCGCTTTTCTGACTTTGTATTTTGTTGATTTTGTCGCCTTTGTTGTTGTTGATTCGACAACATTTGAATACACGACTTTAGAGTAGGTATATGTATGTATGTATTTGAGGCGTGTTTTGGATAGCTTCTGTCAACACAGCTCAACCAAACATAAAGTTTTTTGACATCTCGTATTAGTTGTTGTTTTTATGGTAGATAATTTGCTGTTGTTGTTGTTGCTTTTAGTAGATAAATATCCTGTTGTGATGCCGAACAAAGCGATGATGCTAAAAGTTACGTAATATTTTGTTGCAAGCAGTCGGAGGTAATGTCGAACTAAGCGAAGAGTTAATAAGAGCAAAAAGGAGTAAGCTTTACAAAAGTTTCTACTCCATAGAAAAGTTCAATACCTGTATCTATCACCAGATATCTATACCCTTTCTGTTTTTATTTTTCTCAATAATTAAGTATTTTTCGAAACCATACTTCGCTGTTTAGTCTTTTAAACTTATTTTATTCATTATACTTCTCACTTCTTTCAACTCCTTCATAGAGGCTCTAATCTAAGATATGCTTTGAACTGGGATTTCGACACCATCTCTTTTAAATTTAATAGCCTTAATATCCTTTCCTAAGCTATTGATCTAAGTAAATAAGGAAATAAATCTCATTAATCCTTAGGAATCTTTCAGTGAGATTCTTTCCAGTATCTCGACAACTTTCTTCGCCATTATGGCTTGTTGAATTCACTGCTTTATGGAAGTAGATCTAGAAAAACATCAATGTAGCTAAACCATCGTTTCGCCTTATGGTATTATATATGTACATGCTAATACGAATACAAATATACCAATATATCTAAAAAGAATAATGGAAGCATTTGGTTCTTCTATTGAATGAGGGGATCCCCTTGTTTACTGGAACATTAACTGCCATGCGAAAGACATGATCTAAGCAGTGCAATTCGTTGTATTTTTATGCGCTTAACTATGTCCATGTCGCCATACAGCTCATACAGTTCGAAGTTTCACCTTCTTCGATACACATTGCTCACACGAACGGGTCCAAAGATCTTGCATCTCTCATTTCGGATCGTCATCGTCCATGCTTCTGCGCCGTATAATAGAACAGGAATACTGAGAAACTTATAGAGCATATATTTTTTTCGTGGCAGCAGATGCCAGCTTTTGAATTGTCTCCCGGTCTCAAAGTAGCGCCTTTTAAAAATAATTATTCTCCGCATGATCACTAGATTTGGATTGTTTGTGGAATTACGAGATATACAAAATCCTTAACTTTTTCAAATTTATAACTGCCAAAAATGATGTAGAGACGAAGAATCTTTGTATTTTGCCTAAAGGTACTTTGTCACTTATTTTCTGAGCCTGAAAAGGCTGCGCGAACGGAACGAAGACGATAGTTGTGCTAAACGTCCTTCTGAATAGTATGCATTTCGCAGGAATTCATCCGGTCAAATCAGGATTAGCAGTTGTAACATTCGCGTTTCCAGCACCTCGACGTCGCTTTTAAACAGCTCAGCCGGTAATTCATCAGGCCCTGGGGTTTCGTAATTCTTAAGCCTTCTCAGAATTATTTTCACCTCGCTCTGGTGGCGGGAAAACAATGTTGCCGTGTTCGATTATTGGTGCGGATTCTTCTTCAGCTTCCGCCATTTAACAGGTTCGAGAAGTCTTCCTCCACATTTCGAGTGTACTCTGTGTGTCTATTATCAGGTTTTTTTTTCTTCTGTCTTTATAAAAGGCGTCCCCAGACAAACCATTTGTTTACTGTCTTAACTTCTAATAAAATTTTCGGGCCAAGCTCCTGCTAGCCAACATATTAAGCTTTACGTACTCTTGTCTTTCTGCATCTCTCTCTAAACGACTAAAGATATCAAGTCGCTCTTTAAGTTCACAAAAAGCATTGACGTCCTTTGTGACTGTGACGACAGCTCAAATTAAACCGAAGCTCCATCTGGCCTTATTAACCCAGAACAGACTTCACTATTTTGCTCCTGTTTGCACAGCACGGTGAATGGACTAGCAAAGCACGTCCAAAGTTGAGGATCAGTTGGCCTATATAGGGCGTGACAGCTGAATGACTTAACTAACCTAACCTATATGTTAAAGTTTCTTTGAAAACCCTCTTCAGTATATGAATTAACATCTGTGATATATAAAAATTCAATACACTAGATCATACGATGATCGATGACTTTGAAGTTTAGTGAAAGTTTAAACGAGATGGTGGAAATTTTTTAAAACGACATTACATATTTGTAGGGATATTCGAGTACTTCCAGCCCTGAATATGTATCTAAGATATTCTAGATTTAGCGTGCTTTTGTAGTCCAGGATTTAGTATAATCAATTTTAACATATAAACTTTCAACCCTACGAAGGCTTTTCTACATTAATATCAATTATACTGTCAATGGGTGAGGTAAATAATTTCACGTTCACTCTTGGCAACCCCCTAAACAAGCAACCTGTGCCACCTTAACCGTCCGACGTGCAACTTTACTCAATTAAATCTATATGCTTTCACAGCAAATTATGAAAAGAACAAACGTACTCAATTAAATAACACAGCAGGACACACACACACATATACATATATAAATATACAGGCATACACTTTCTTAGAAGACATGCAGAAGCTTGCGCGCAAAGGTAGTAAATAGATTAAAAGTAACGCGGAACTAAATCGAAGATATTAAAAGTCATAAAAGCTTAGCAGTCACGTGCGCTACACGCATACAACTAAATGTACACATATACACACATACAAATCGAAGCGCAGAACAAGGGTAGTAGAACAAAGAAGGCGCACGCACGTAAGATTACGTGAAGAAACTTTGAGGTGAGTCAATCGCCCCCAACAGTGAAAGGAAACAGCAGGGAGGAGGGGAGCAAAAAAAAACTGCAGAAAATAGAAGGTGTGTAACGGTAAGCATGTGGGTGGTTAATCGGCATTTTTTCTTGTAATGCGTTTTGCCTTGTTGTTTTTCTGCCACACGCTGTCTTGCTTTCACCGCTGCAGCAGTTGCAAGTGTGTAGGAAAGGTTGCCACAGTGGCAGTTGCAATCGTCATTAACATAATCTGACAAAGCGTATAAAAATCGTGCGTGAAAAGGCGTTGGGGCAACAAAAAACAATCGGCTGCAACAACAACATTGAGAAGGAAACGCTTAAATGATGCAAAAGAAAGTCAAAGAATGGCTAGAAGAGGGCGAAAATATCATTAATATTTAATGTCATGACACCACAGTTGAGACGGACGCAAGCGAAGCGGCGTGCGGCAAGCAAAGAAATTGTGGCAAGTAGCGGAAATACAAAAATTATAGAATTATAGGTATTGTTGCAGGCAAAGGCGGTGTGACAGTGCTGTTTCTTACCGATTTTATTCACTTCACTACATTGTTGTTGCAACCTTTATGCCGCTAATAGCTCTTTGCGAAATTAAAGCAATGACTGCGCACGAAACTAACGGAGGTGATGCGGCATTAGTTGCACTTTGCAGTGATTTAATTGAATTACAACGCAAAAAAGTTGCGCACATAAATACATGCTGCTTACCGCATGGCATGTGGCATACACAATAGCGTAAGCGGGCAAAAAGTGTATAAAAATACATATAATTACTTAAAATCTGCAACACATTGTAGCAAGTAAGCGCTACTTTCACTCCAACTACACCACAGTGTGGCAAAAGCGTGCAGCAGGAGGAGGCGCAATGGTTATGGCCTGCTGTAACATGCGACCGCCGACAAACGTCTTTATTAAGTGTGTAGTTGCAAATTGTAGGTGAAAAAATGCACGCTTGCCACATCAAAGTCATGTTGCAAGCAAGATAAATGTGTTGCAACCGCTGTATGTGGCCTAAATAAGTGCATGCGGCAAGTAATTGGTATTTTTTTTTTGTGCCTTTTGCGGCAACAGCTGTTGCCACAGTGCGCGCAAAAACATGTGGTAAATAATAATGGCAGCAGGAAAGGCAATAAAACATTTCTGAAACGATATATTTTACTTAAATGCCTTGAATGTGGCATATGAGCAGACGTGTCAGGCAGCAGTTGCATTTTGCAATTCGTATTGCTATCGTTGCATATTTCGAAACCATTAGTTTGACTCGTTTAAGTCCCACTTTTTGCAGGATTAATAACTTAAGCAGCATTTGTGGGTGAAGCATATGCACAGGAGCATATGCACATGTCACTGAAAAGGCTTGACGGATAAAAAGAAGTCAATGACAAAAATATTTATACGGAAAAAAATTAAAAGAGCTTCATTTCATTTATTGTTATTATTATTA
>NW_017537390.1:120353-162744 GCF_001853355.1 Bactrocera latifrons | reverse complement strand
TTATTTTATTTTATCTTTAATTTTTTTTTTTTCTCTTTAAAAACAATACATTTCCATTATAACAGCTTAGCTAAACAAACACCCTTTTCAAACACCTCCTTAGCATACGCACCCACCACTCCATCACAAATAATACGCTCACAAATCACTCAAACGTAAAATAATTTTTTAGACCCATATAGTCACCCTTAATCGCCCCCAGCCAGCCACTTTAACCGCCTTAGACATTCTTCATGCTTCTTATGCCGTTAGTTTTGTTATTTTTCAATTTGCCACAATTTCTCAGGCCACCACATAAGCTTTAGCTTTTCATAATCCTGAGGCTCCATTGCTCTCCCCTCCTTCCCACGGTGAAAAATCAACAAAATTTCACTTACAGGCGCACACAAGCACATGCACGTGGGAGAGCAAGTGAGCGTATTGTCTTAAGCCGCTCCGTTGTAGTTTAAGCCTTATAAATTATGTGTAGCATATTTTTCTGCGCTTTAACCATGTATATCTGCTGTTGGTCCCCAGTTTTGCTTGACTCAGTTGTTTTTCCACCGACTTCAATCGTATTGCTAGAGAGTGGGAGTGTAGCAGGGATTTGTGGCCAAGAGTAAGTCGCAGTATTATTAATCAATTTTAAATTCCAATGTAGTTTACAATACTGCCGCCACGCTCTCACATCATACTTCTTAGGATGAGCCAGAGTGTGTGTATGTAAACGGGTTGAGAAGTCAAGGTGTCGTCTAAGTATGGCAATTTATTTGTTTACACACAAATCGTGCGTGACTTGGTGCAACGCGGGGTCTTAAGTCATTTTGGGTTGAAGGAAACTCGTCATATTTGGTTATTACTTTAAGGATATATGAAATTTAGAATATAATAGCAGGCAATATATTTCATAAAATATTTATTCGTCCAGTATTGCATTGAGTTATAACCTTCGCGCTTATCCGTTGATAGATATATAAGTTTTATTTTTTAAAGCACCCATAAGCACACCCTTAGCATGATATATCTATTGTATATACCACAGATTGGTAGTTTCCAAGTGGCTACAAAATATATACAGGTGGATAAATACTGTCACATACTTTGATCTCTGAGTTAACTCGGAACAAAATTAGGCTCAAAGAGTTTACCTTTTGCTATTTTCAGCCATGAAGAATGAATCTTTAAATAATTAAAAGCTCTGCACGACTATTTTTAGCCTAAATGAAAAAAAATATCCATACACATTGTGATAGGTAATAGGACTATATAAGAATCACATCAGCAACCGGTGCTACAAAGAATCCGTTATAAATAATTAATTACAGGGGTGATAAATCTCTTATGTTTCTTTTCCGGAAAATTATGAATATTAGGTGATTTCATGATGCTTAAAACCTTAATCGTTATTATATATATAATAAAGAATTCGCAGCTTAAAACTGCTCAACAAACAATTTCGGAGGTCTGATAAGATGCTTAAAAATTTCCAACAACATTTTTCCAACATTTTTTTCTTCTTAATTTTCAGTGAAAAAATCCTTCCTCCAAGTCTTTAAGAATTGTATCTCAAATAACTGAGTAAAAAATCATGAAGATCAGTTGAGCAGTTCTCGAGAGATCTTCTTCAAAACCACAGTTTCGAGAAAAACGCGTTTAAAGACGGTGCACTAAGCCTAGCTAGCCTCGTGCACCCAAGATCTCACGGCTGTATCTCATAAGCTATTATTCGGATCTTCTTGGAAATTTACGACAATATTCGAGAGGGGTTGTAAAATTTAATATGACACAAACAAATTTTTGGTAAATTAGGATCACGCACGAACTACTACAACATATACGAGGTGTGTTCAAAAAGTATCGCGAATTTTGTGTTTTTTCAAAAATTATTTATGTATTCATGAATATCTATTTTGTCCTCTTTAAAGTAATCCCCATGAGATATTATACACTTGTGACAACGGTTTTTCCAATCTTCGAAGCACTTCAAAAAATAATTTTTTTTTATATTCTTCAGCTCCTCCTTCAATGCCGTCTTTATCTCGTCAGGAGAAGCGTAACGTCGTCCTTTCATGGGCCTCTTCAGTTTAGGGAAGAAAAAAAAAATTCACAGGGGGCCAGATCTGGGCAATACGGTGGCTGCGGCATCATTAGTGTGTTGTTTTTGGCCAAAAAGTCGCGCACAAGCAACGATGTGTGAGCAGGGGCGTTACCGTGGTGCAAAAGCCAATTTTTGTCACATCTTCTCGTTGTTCTGAGAACATTTTGTATCGTATATAAACGTTGCTTCGGTCCAAGGTAGCTTCTCCGTATACCAACATCAACATTCGGAATGCATCCGAGCACTTAATTTCGTTTTTCACACAAAATTTGGTACAGGTTCTTTGATCCATTTTTTTTTTTTTTGAAAGGGTAAAAATCGAAGACAATCCAAAACACGAGCATGCAAAGCAGCTGTCAACAATTAAATGAGCATTCAAAATGGCCGAGCTTGTCGGAATAAGTGAGAGACATGAGTACCAACATAACGCCATAAAAAATTGAAATTCGAATATACGTTATCCGCGATAATTCAAAATTCGCGATACTTTTTGACCACACCTCGTACAGCGCTTTTTGAAGCCAGAAAATAAAGTTCCTGTAATCAGATCGTATAAGTTGAAAATTCGCTTAGACACCAATACAAAATCCTTCATAAATTTTACTATATCTCTAATTATTACCACCAGCTCATCGTCTCCTTCTAAACAGCTAGAATCTCAATCCTACTGCTTGGACAGCGATAGGGCAATGGCGAGTTAGAGCAACAAGACAAAGGCTACCATTACTGAGAGCAAGGTTTTTACTAGACCTCTTGTGGTACATTTCAGAGCAAATGGGTTTAGCGAAAGCGCAAAAACTAATACTAGCTCATCGCTGGCCAAGCTTCGAAGCCAAAATATCCAGTAGCAAACGCACAAACAGAAACCCGTTGCGATGCCATTGATGGTGTGTCTAAGTTGTCTTTCCTTGACTTTTAAGTTTATAAAAGATAAAATCTTTGTATCTTAATGAAAGCAAATTATATTTTTGCTCGAAAATTTAAGTCTTTAACTTCAGCACTCCTATATAATTTTTAAAGAAAACTCATTTCCTATCGAAAACTCATTTCAAACGTCTTCAAATCATGTCAAATAAATAATCTTAGCACTTACGAGTGCCATCCACACCATTTCCAATCACATATAGATATTCTCTAACTGGAATTCACACCTACCGATTGCCATCTAATCACCAAAAGCGAACGCAATTTAAATGCTTAAATTGCAAAATCTTATCACCAAGCCGACAAGGCGAAAAGCCGGCGCTAATAAATCATAGGAGTAACCAGCTGAAGCACGAGAAAAAATAAAAAAAAAACACTCAACGCCAAACAAACCAGCAGCAATACGAGAAACCAACAAACGAAAAAGGAGTTGCACGTCTACATTTACTTCTACGTATGTTTGTATATATACAATATATACGTCTATATTCAAGGAAGTAAGCGGGAGCGTGAAGATTCGAGCAGCCGAGACAACCACCAACAACATAATAAATAATAATAATTTTCCGGTCATTGCAACATTCGGCAAATAAGGAAATTGAGTAAACGTTCTGCTCGTGGTTGGAGGGGCAGCAGCAAGGAGCGTTTGACTTGTGAATAGTGGTTGGTGTATGGTTTGGCCAAAATAAAATGACATGTAAATATGTAGAGAAATCGTAAATCATGTTCATATGCTGCCAATTCGCCTCCGTGTGGACGACAAGGCGACAGATGAAGCCGACCCCGTACCATGCTTGCAACACAACGTTGCACATGTGTGCTCAAAGATATGTAATGGAGTTTGTTTGTGTAGCATACATTAAATGGTGATGATTGCTTTGCAGAATTCTTGTAGCGCGCGTATACAAGGCTGGTATTTCGGCGAACGTGTGTGCGCTTGTTTGGCAAATATGTGGCAGTCACAGACCAGTTCACACAGTTAGGCGCAAATTGCATCGCAATGTGAGGCATTTGAAGTGCGTGATTCGTAACAAGAGAATTTATGTGCTAAAAATGTGCGATGAGCTTTAAGAAATTTAGTCAAATCTCATTTTGCGATGAAACTAACAGAAAATATTTTAAGTTTCTTAATTTATAAAAAAAAAAATTTGTGATAGACAGAAAATACGAAATAGCAAAAAAGTATTTAAAATAAATTTTAAAAGTATTTAATTTTCAAAAATAAACTTCAAAAAAAATTAATTTTCTTTTTCAAAATTTAAAAAAAAATATGATAAATATTAACTTTTTACCTTTTTTTATTTTTTTTTTTTTTAGTTTTTAGTTTTTATGATTTTTTTTCATTTATGGGGCTTGAAATACTTATTTAAATATGTAAAAAAAAGATCAAGAAACAGTTTTCAAAGTAAAAACAAAATATTATAATTATTTTTTTTTTAATTTTACTTTTAGAAATACCTTGATTACATTGTTTGAATTTAAAAATTTTTAATATTATTCAATTTTTTCCTGGCATACAACAGGAAGAAGAATATAGAGTTTTGAAACGATACGCCTAGATGTAGGCAACGTTCCATACCAAAAAAGTGAAAGTTCAATACCATACTCCCACGCAAATCTGAACTTTCGAAGCAGTTAAAAAACCCGTTATAAAATTTAACACACACTGGAAAGTCTTCTTACTGTGTAGCTCATCTTCAACGGCCAAAATTTTGTAGTTAGTATCTAGACATGTTCCTGCTGGAATTCCGAAGCTTTGTTTACTTGGGCAGATACCTAACAGGAATGATAAAGATTAACTACATCTATAATTTAGTAATTTTAGGTAGCTGAAGAAATGTCTAGTTGTAGTTGGTTTTTATTAGTGCACCTTTGAAATACCGAATCTTTTTGTCGCATTTCTATCTGATAATATTATTGAGCTCAAAATGCAAGGGTCTAAAATAATTCCAACACTTCCAACTGATAGCACTTGCGAGTCTCGACTTACATTTTAGTCAGTCTTCTATCGTGAAACAATTATGCATGTTTCGAATTCCCTAGATGGGCTAATGGATTTTCCAGAAGTTTTCTGAAAAAGATTTATTGATATTTGTGCACCAAACGAATAATTCATAGGCTTATAAAGAAGACGTTGGGAGGTGGGTAGGTAGAGGAGACGTCTGACCATGCACCTAGGAAGTTAGAAAGCCCGTTGTGAAACCACCGGACTAAAATCTGCTTACTCTAGTATGTCTTCTATGAATCACCTTGTGCCTGACGAAGTGCATCTAAACAAAAAGTTTTTTCTGTGCAATCATCGAGCACCCGTCAAGAAATCTTCGAAAAATAATTGTGATTCTTCTTCATACAAAAATTTGCATTCGCATAAACGATGCTGTATGGTCTCCTCTTTCTCTACCTCTTGACACTTCCACAATAGTCTTTATATGGTATTCCGAGTCTGCTGTCGTTTCTGTCCATTAGACAGTGAGACAGTTTGCACTCCTTCAAGGTTCTTATGCCAACCCTTTTGAATTTTAATAGTCGGCATATGCGGCCCAAATTCCATTCATGTTTAGGGGTTAAATGCATCAAGACTCAGCTGTTTTTATGGCTTGTTTGTCGATTAAGTATCTTAAAGTAACTCGAGGTATATAATTTCTGCCTTTTCTGAAAGGAGTTTTTCTGGCTAGTTCATCTGCTTCATAGCTACCAGGAATATCACTATGTCCTGGTACCCATTGCAGGTTTATAATGAAATATGATGTGAGATCCATTCATAAATCAAAGTATTATTTCACCGTCTTTAATAATACCCAAAGAGACTTTACAGATTTCGAAGCCGCTTGGCTATCTCTATAAGGAAGACTTATTTGAAATAAATTCCTCGATTGTATTAAGTAGATTGGAAATTAGCTTTAAAACTTTTTAATTCTGAGGGTTATAAATACAGAAAATTATTTTCTGAGTAGAAAAAAACGATTCAATGATTGGGATTCTGTTGAGATTCCTTCCTTACGAAGATATACAAATATAATCTACAAAGCTAACGAGACGACTGATACGTCTGGAAAGATTATTTTAACAACTCAAGTAGCAAAATGTTCAGGTACTTTCTTTTACGAAAAAAAAATCCAGTTAATATCTCGAGATTTTTTGCTCAAACTATTTCATTTAGAAACCCATCTAGGCACCACATACTGCGCAAACTCAACAATAGCTGGACATATTCAAAATTCCAAAATAAATTACCACACAAAACCAACGGAAAACTACATGGAGACACTAAAGGAGTTAATGGCACTGTCTCAGCAACAGCGGGAGCACTGTCAACTAAAACAAAAACGTTTACAGAAGTCAGCATGTCAGCATGCTTTAGAACACGCTCGCAAACAACACGACAAATGGCAACAGCTTGCTGAGACAAGGAGCAGTATAGAAGCAAGCATTGAACGGGTGAAAATGAAAATCAGACGCATAAGTCTTGTTGCAACTAGCGTGCGGCAAGAAAAAAGGTCAATGAGCCAAAGATGGAAATCACTTACGAAATATATATGTTCATATGTATTTAGATGTATTTTTCATGTGGATAAATGCGAAACAACACTAAATCGCTAACAGTGAAGCAGGGAGGTGGACAAAAGATTAAATGTAAAAAGCGCTGCTCACAGCATATGTCCACCAGCCGGGGCATAATAGAGAAGTGGCGGCAACGGTAGCTTCCTAGCAGACATACAATTAATTTTGTAGACAACAGGCGCTGCTGACTTTCAAACACATCGCCCAGCCGGACTAAACGCTAAGCCACTGACAAAAGAAGGCGAAAAACAAATCATAAAATATGCGAATGACTCTATCAGTGTGTAAATTATTTCAAAATCTGCTGTTGGCATGTGCGCAGTCGCAACGCCAAAGCAAGAAAATAGCATTCAAGGCACAATAAAGTACGTTAACAACAACAACCGTTTCACCCTTTATACTAGTAATATCTACGAAATAATAATACCCGCCATTCCATGCATATGTCGCAAAGTCACACTTTTGTTTCCGAATATATGCTCGCATACTTACATAAATATCAACGGTAATTGAAAAGCGTGTCGCGCATGCGCATAAATATTGAGGATTATCGGCAAGCACCGGATAAAATATATACGACTCACTGCTCGTGTCATAGATTTGCATAGCACGATGAGGAGGCCAGCACCAAACTGTAATATGTTTATATGGCTTCAGCGGAAGCTCCCTGTGTTTAATTAATCCCGCGCAGAGCGCTCAAGTAGTGCTTTCGGCAACGGAGGCCAAATGACAAATAAATAAAAAAAAAAATTAGAAAATATGATTTTAATTCTCCTCATACGGACGGAAACTGAAGCGAATCGAGGTACGTAGTTTGTTTAGAAAAATAATGTTTTGTGGTATTGGTGATAAAGTTATATCGGTGGTGAGTACATAAAGGGTCCCATTAGGAAATACAAATGGGTCCATGAACGAGTTCTTCATGCCAAGCTCAATTTTCCCTTTGGTTTTTAGGAACATTTTTTGAAACTTTGTTAAATACTAGGTTGTTTCATATTAAAATACCATGGCACTACATTTGAGCCAAGTACTCTATGTACCATCACTTTAAAACGCAAATTAGCATTGGCAAAAATTTCGACCAACTTGGTATACAACACCGATTCAAGTATAGCTACTTAAAATTAGCATTTTCTGAGTACTTTTAATAGGGTGGGTCTACAGATAGTTTCTTTTCATGCTTGCGACCTCAGTTCTCAAACAATTATAGTTAATATTTTTACTTAATATACTAATGATTACTGACCTGCCTGGGTACAAATCATCTACATAAAGAATATACAAGGTATCAACTTATGTCAAACAGACTTACCTGAAAAGAAAGAAATAAAAATTAAATAAGTATTAGCTATATTTTGGAAAAAGAGTAATATAATAAATGAAAGTCAGGAACATTCGAGTCATAAAGGGAAAATAGAGGGAGTGAAAAAACCCACACAATTCACCCAAGCTGCCCTAGAGCATTCAGTTTATTCAAGAGTTTTTTTGAAGCGTTGACACTAGACGAACATCACAGGTCTTGGAAGACTAGACACAGGGCAGTCCAGAAGGTTACCTTGGGATAATGTAGATGGTGGACAGACCAAAATACTTCTACTTTTAGGTAAAAGAAAGCTTAGTTACATTGTATCCTACAATAAGATTTCAACTTCAACAAGTTTTAGAAATTACTTAAGTAGAATGCAGAGCATGCTTGGAGGATGATCAAACTCGGGAACATTATTTTTGCAAACACACAGCCTGCAACTGGCTGAGACGGGATATCTTTCACGACTCACAATGCTCCAACATTGGATAGCTATAATGGAAAAAAGCAGGTTTTTTTTTATCAAACCAGGGATAAGCCGTAATTGTGTTACCATCCGGGAGCACAGTGAACCTAAATATGAGCTAAGTGCCACCGCTTGCGGTCTGGGGCTCCTGCGCTTCCCTTTTCAACCAACCATGGGTTTACAATTATGACCCTTTTGTTTACATTTTATGAGGGGTCATTCCTTTATTTACATTTAGCCAAGCCAACAACCTTTGATTGTATTTGGGTTCATTTTATCAACCAACCATGAGGTTTATAAAAACGTAGTTTTCTTCATATTTCTTTCGCTCTGCGATTGTTAAACACAAAACTTTTTTCTTCTACTTAAATTTTCGAACGAGAGTAAACTCCTAACATCTTTGTTTATTCGCTTCGACTTCCCATTTTTATTTCAAGCCTTTTTCCTTCGCATAATCTTTATTTATTCACTTAGCTAATTCACTCAAATCGCATTTAATTTAATTCCATTAGTGTTGCCAACGAAATGCTACTAACGCAATTGGCAGCTCTGCCTGCTCGCTACTGCCGTCTGCGTTGGCGCATTAATGTGAACATTTAATTTACACTTTGCCACAAATTAAATTGCAACAATTTGTTGCACTTCTGCATTAACACCACAAACCGGGTTGAGGCTGCGCTGAGTCTGTGGCTGCCAGAGCTTATCAGCTGTGCTAGTGCGTTGGCATTGAAGTGCACAAAAAGGGTCTGGAAGCAGCGTATAGTAAGTAGTTGAAAAGTCGCAAGGTTAGCAGAGTTTACAGCGTTGAAAAATGGCGTAGAAAATTTAGTTGATGAGATTAAAGCGGCTCGTCGGAAATGTAAGAGAAGTTTGCGGTGAATAAATGCGATAAAATAGAATTTATTTGAATTATATGTATAATATTTATATGGAAAAAGCTAGTCACCAACGACCAGTTGAGTAAATTATTTATACATTATAACAAATAGTCAAGTTAAGTCATAAATTTGTGTAAATATTCAACCAACAATTAGTCGCCGCAGCTTCGCCTGAGCGCCAGGTGTTTGCTGCATTAAAGTGCAATATTATTTTCTATGCGATTTTGTGGTAAGGCAACAGCAAAGCGGTGGTTGAGTAGTAATAACATGAAAAAGGGTACCCTGTGGACCATTTTTTTTTTACCAGTGTAGCATGTTTCTCCGAGTAAGTTTGTATGTCACAAACTGTACCACAGCGCCTTCTACCGCAACTTCAATTTTAAGAGAAATAGGTTACGTTAGGTTAGATTACCGATCCAGAGATCCCACTTGGACTACTATATGTAATCCTTTGTAGAGCAATAAGTTTAGAACCCCAGCAAAGCGCCTAGTGGCCAATATAAATTTGCAAAGGCGTGTAATTTCCATTCCCACCAGTTTGGTGTTATTGATATGGCAAAGAATTAAGATGGAAATGTTGAGATATTTTCACCGCGAAGGTAGCCCAGCTCCCGCAAAGCTCAGCTATCTAGTCGAAGTAAACACGAAGACTGGTTAGCATCGATTGCGATTAAGAGCTACCAAGAATTTGGGATATTTCCCGTGGGGCAAAGGCCTTTCCTTGAGATTTTGCTATGGCCTGATACCCATACTAGTATTATCACAAAGTGACTCAGTGCCATAGATAACGAGGCTAGGCATTTCTTAACCAACCCTGAACACACAATTAATGACCTCAAGACTAATACCGCTGTCCTGCTGTCAGAATGGATAGTCATTTCACTGAATCAGTCTGCACTCCGGATAATAAGTTCACCGCAGATATGTGTGTAGAAAAGAAACCACCAGAGATTGATTTGGAGACTCCACGATATAAAATATCCGGTATAAAGTCAAAGCGTGTGAGGATTTCCAAATGTTCAGACATCTGTTCATTTAGAAATCCAGAGTCTCGCAGTCTGATAACAAATTGGGCAGTCATACGCCTTCCTTCAATAGCTCAGCAGGTCTTTAAAACGTGACAACTTTTTAATTTTCTTCCAACTTCCGAATCTGTTGAATTATAAAATTTTCGGTACCTCATCGACTCAACACTCCCTTACCATCTTTATTTCCACTATTCTAGAAGCAGCACCCTACAACACATTCATTCATTTCCACACTTTACTCTGGCTACTACTTTACATGGCTACTACACTCCATTTATTTGCTGCCGGCTTTTGAGTGTGGCACTCGCCGAAAAACCGCATTAACAAAAGCTTTTGAATTTTTAATGACTAACGCCACGGCTGGTCCGCTAGTTCAGCAACAGGACGAATCGCCGTGCTATGCGCAGCAACAACTAAAGCAGCATGCAGCAATGCCAAGTAAGAAGGCGGACGGACGGGCGGACAGACGGTGCGCTTGTAGTTAGTGACTAGAGTGCTGAGGGCACTAATAGGGACACATGTTGCTGGTCACTTTGGCTTAGTTTCGTTTTGTGGCCTCCAATGTTGCCGCCACCCCACACTGCTTTTTGGTAAGCTCCCATTTGCTCGGCGCTGCAGTAAAAATGCAAATTTACTACATTTCGCACAGCCACTGACTGTTTTGTGCAAATTGCTACAACAACTACATAATTCACACCCTTCACTTTGCCTAGCTTTGCTACATAGCGAGTGGGTGGCTTTATGGCCACAAGAAGAAAGGTTCGCTGGTCAGCAGCACTAATTGCGCTAGCCAGCACTTAATGCGAAGCTCAGCTGTTGTTTTTGCTGTTGCACGTACTATATTTCTCGAGCATTGAGTGGAGTGCGCCACTTCTATTTATTACTACAACTCTTATGCTATTTAGTGTTGCTACTTGCTTGCTACTCGGTGTAAATGTTGCACTACTTAATATCTTCAGTAGCAGTCAATTGCAGCGCTTTTGGTTATTGGTGTGTCTGTGGTGTTGTACTAATTGCTACATTGGTTTACGAAGCGTACGTTTCTACTATTTTTTGTTCGGTTTTTAGTTTTTTGTATTTTTTCGCTTACGTTTGGGAGGTCCTTTGTGCAACGACATCTGTTTTGCTTATGTAATTCTCATTTTCTTTTTATTATTTGCAATTAATTAGTGTGTTATATTATGTGGAAACAAGTGTGGTTATTCGAAAAATACGTTTTTGTTGTTTCATTCTACAAAGCTTAGAATATAAATAGAATAGTAGGAAAACATGACTTTGTACTTATCAATTTCTTTATAAGATATTTTTCTTTGAATAATCGCAATTGATATTTGAAAGTTATTACTCCAAAACTTAAAAACGTTGAAAGGTATTATTTAAAACCTTTGGACTAACTCTTAAAATTTAATTACCTAAAAATWAAATTATTATATAAATTAAAAATTTTGAATTTAATTATTCACTCCAAAAAATCTGAATTAAAAAGGAGAAAACATTTCTAATATTTTTCTAATACTCATTACTCTAACTCTACTAAAATAGTAATGATCCTTTTTGTTATTGTTTGGCATTTTCCAAAGTCCACAACCTTTGTTTACATTTAGCCAAGTCAGCCATCTCTGGGGTCAATGACCAATTTGTTTGCATTACAAGGTCAATGTTCACATTTGTCCGAAGTCAATGAATCTTTGTTTACATTTCATGAGGCCAAGGACCCATTTATTTACTTTAGCCAAGTCAATAACCCTGTGTTTACATTTTAGGTCAATGATCCTTTTGTTTACATTTTATGTGGTCAATAACACTTCTATACATTGTTCGAGATCAATGACCCCTTTGTTTACATTTAGCCGAGTCCACAATCTTTGTTAACATTTAGCAAAGTCAACAAACGTTTTTTAAAACTGAGGAGGTAAATGAACCTTTTATTTACATTTTATGAGGTTAATGGGATTCGGATCGACCTGGTAAAATTGTAGGCAGAGAACTGAGACTGTTCGATTTTCTTAGGGTCGAAATAAAGTTATCTCTAGGTTACAACATGAGTACATACAACCAAAAAGGTCACATACGAAAAAATTTAATCTACTACCATACTTTACTCCTACTCCTATGAGCAATATTTGACAACAACCTTACTTTGTGTGACCAAATTTGTAAAAGTACACGGAAGAAGAGGAAGAACACTACTAATAATCGAAATTTGAACACTAAGGAAACATTGATGAATGCTAAAAAAAAAAAAATTGTAGGGCGAAGAGGCACAACACTGGACATGTTGGTCGACAATTATACTCGAAATTACATACTAAAAGCCCAAGAAGCTTCTGGGATCGGAATTCCTTTAAAGACAAAATTCCAATAGATGATTAAAAAGAAGAAAGACGTCATCAGTGAAACATATAGAGGGGACAATGCTCTAATATCACCAATGAAATACAATGAATTAAGAAGTTATTTGAAACCATGGACTATTTTTTATATACAAAACTTGATCGAACGAGAAAAGCTCCACGTCTTAAGACCTAAGTCTAGACTGTCCAAGAAGTGGCAGAAACTCTTGAAAACCAAATTGTTAATCATTAAAAAAAATGCGCAAGAACCTTTCAAAAGGTTGCATTTAAAACTCGCGACCTCCTAAGGTCAAAATATCATAAATATATTGCACTTACAAAGGCAATAAATGTATCAAAAACAATACGCATATTGGCACTAAATACAATTATTTTTAGATTTTCAGCAAATTAAGGACGCACCTTGGCAAAGAATTTATTAATTGCATTTTCTTCATAAAAAGTACTTATTATCACAAAGACATTTGTTAAAAAATAACCGATTAATGAATGCAAAAATGAGGCGAAAGCAAAATGAAGCGTTCTTCTAATTTTAATGCCACAATAAATTTCAAAGCGCTGACACAAGCATATTCTGACGACAACCGGTTGCTCAGTTCGATTACGTTCCGCTTGTCATGAGCGTCAGCGTGTGAAAATTTATATGCCAACTCATGTAATGAACTTGCGGAAAGTAACACACAAACACAAAAATGGCGAAAATTAATACAATACGCCTTTTTTGCTATTGTTTTTCAAGGCAACAACTTTTTTAAGCAAAATATGTGGCCGAGTTTTATGTATGTAAGTGTGTACCACTGTGCCTGTTTACATTACAGCTTTGAATTTTAATTTTAGCACTYGTATTATTTTTGTTGTTGTTGTATAATTCGTACACGTTTTTATCTTTGGCACAGGCGTGACGATGCGCCGCCGGATGTGTAAGCGAATAAATCGCATTTAATTCATTTAAAAACATATTAAATTACGACTTTACGGCGAGCACACRGCGGCTAACAGACACAATAACATACATACATACATACAGTTGCAGTTAAAGGACCAGCTGTTGGTGGTCAACGTTGGTGGCATTTTTTTCATTCTCGATTTGCTTAATTTCATCGAAATAAAAAGAAAATAATTGCAGCACTTACATATCGGCGCATACATGTAGATATGTACACATCGTTTTTTATCATTACATATTTATTTTCACTTTTATTATTGCAAACTCTGTTATACAGCCCGAGGCTTTAGCGTGTAACCGAAGATATGCCTTGCTCGTGTTTTTGCTGCCCGTCGCCAGCTGGCGTTTACATGCACTTGACAGCCAACTGACAAGTATCCTGACAGCTGTTTACAGCCACTGCCTCACTCGTGTGTGTTTCCCATAAATGGACCCGCGCTGTTGCATCTCCATTTCGCAGCAACACTTTAGTGCTGGTGTAATTTAATGAGTATTTACGGCTTACAGCGGCTTGCGAAAAGTCTGTCTTGTCTTATGCTAGAGCATTGATACTCAGAATTGCCTACAAATATTAGTAACTAAAATATAAGTTACTGTAATCACAGAATATTATTGTAAAAAGATACACATTTAAAATACTTGTTTGTAGTTATCAAAAATTTTCCACAAGTATATTTTCATTTACTTCCGTTAAGCCAAAGCTAGGAAAGATTCCAATTTCATCTATTAAGTTATCAACTACGCTCCCAAGGTTTCAATATTATATATAATATGTGTCAGAAATGATTTATAATTGCAAAGACGTGTAACTCTTGCGAAATAATTGAGTTTCTCTACTACTTCTACTTCACTATTGGCGTAAAGACAGTGTATGGTCTTTGTTCATAGAGGGTACTGCTCTCTGTCTGGTTTTTAGAGAGGCTTTTTGAGAGGTGCCTAGGAACCAAAGAGTTCAGAGTACCAAACGACAAAAAAATTTTTTTTTTTATTCACCCTAATATGCATTGATGTTTGACGATGAATATCTCGTAAACGCTTAACTTAATCGAAAAATCATATTAGACCATTTTTATAGAGCAGTAAATTTCCTACAAAAATATGAGTTTCATCATTCATAATGATTTTATTTCATTGAGTTATAAAATTCATAAGAAATAAAAAACTTTTCCAAAAATAATCAAACTTTAACTGTTAATATCTTTTAAACGGTTGGGTTTACGAAAAAATCGTGCAGACCTTTTTTGTAGAGCATTCAATTTCCTACAAAATTTAAGGAACAAGATATTTTTTCAAGTAGTTGGAAGCGAGATATAAAGTTTTCTATATGATAATAAGAAAAAAATAGAAAATTGTAACTCATTCTTGGAGAGGCTTCCTTAGAGGTGCCTAGGAACCCATTTTTCAGAGTACCAAACGAGAAAAAATATATATTTTTTTTAAATCACCCTAATGTATCTATATTGCAAAGAAGTATTCACCCTCACCTGGTGAGCCCGCATCTAATCAGACGATAGGTGTTTTTAAATCTTAACTATGGTTAAGTCCAAAATTTCCCAGAAAGTATTTAAAAATATTGGAAAAAGTTGTTCTTTTGGAAAGTGTTATCAAAGAATTTCGTATTATGTCAACTACGGTAAAATGTGGCAGTAAAGCTTCCGAATTGGTAAAAGCAAATAAATTACAAATATTTTCAACAGATAGTACTAGTTTTTAGCTTGTTTCATTAATTCATAAAAAAAATTAAAAATAAAACCAAGTTAATGCTGTTGAGACTACATTCTTGTATTATTTTTTGCTTCTTTACTTAACCTTTATGGTTACTCCAATACATTATACTAAAAAAATTTCTTACTTCCAAAACATTGCTTTACACGCTTAAGAATTACGTCTTCATTCATTCATACATTCAATCATTTATAATTATAAATAATAATGACATGCCTACACTCCCATTATGTTGTTTGCTCACTTTTTGTCACATTTGATTAATGCAAAGACATTAAAATAGTTTCTATTAAATATGACAACAATAGTTAATCGCCATAGAGCCATTAACTACATAAATGGAAATAACAAAAGAATTTGATTTGTCAAAATATGTTCATTGAAAGAGTTTATATTGTGAGCGCGTAATTAATTCCCAAAAGCTTTTAGCCATTTATGTAAACTCTAACAAAAAAGACGCACAAAAATGCTGAAATTATTCATACATAGAATACGAAGCTTGGCATGAATATATTTGAGACAAGTATATATTGCAAAAAATGTGATCCATTGTCATATATTTACTATGCCATTTTTACGGCGATATAATTAAAAAATAATTATTTGAAGAGATTTTTCTGTTAATTAATGATAGGTCTGTAAAAGTTATGGATTTTACAGTTAGTACTTATGTCTGATTTACAACGATAGTCATACTAGAAACTGCGCCAAACTGCTATTGAATATTGTACTGATTCAAATATCTTACAATAATAAATATTTTGTAGCGAGTATTTTCGCATAAAATTAGAGTCATTTTCCTATATTAAGTCAAAATAAGTTAAAAAAAAATATATATATATTTTAAATAAAAATGTTCTTTGGGACATAAAAAGGTTTACTTCCAATGAATTTCGTTAAAATATATATGTATATATTTTTTTTAAGACATAAATAAAGAACAAATCGGTTATTTGAGTTTTTCACATTTTGAGTTTAGGTGAAATAAACGCCTTTTTTACACTTACAATAGTTCTAGATCCAAGTAGAGGTACTACAAAAAGGCTATTCCAAGGGCTGTCATTTCACTCGGTTTGGTGTGTTTTGTGGGCCGGTGGAATCATGGGTACATATTTGTTCATATATGATGCTGATGAGAAGATAACCGTTAATGGCGACCGTTATCGGGCCATTATAACCGACTATTTGATGCCTGAAGCTCGTGATCTCGCGAACATTTGGTTTCAATAAGACGGCGCCACTTCCCACACATCGCATCAATCAATGGATTTAATGAGGGAACACTTCGGTGAGCAGATAATTTTAAGTTTTGAGCCAAATGCCAAAGAATCTTCTTTCGAATGATAATAAACATTTCCCAATAAGTTTAAAGTTTCTGTGTTTTTTCTTAAAAAAAAAAAAAACAGGGAGCTCAGAAATAAATCACACTTTACAAGTATTACCTATAAATTTTTCATTTAACTGTTTTCCATAGGACTCGCAGTTTTGGCGCAAATCGAGTTAACCCCTTAAAAATATCACTTTACTCTCCCAACCATCTTCTTGATCACAGATTGACGGTACATAATTTTGCCATTCCGTTTTCTCATTTTATCTGCTTTTTCCAATTATTTCACCTACTATGATTTTTTTTGCTGTCAAAAATTATCGACACCGGTCTAAAAAGTACGATTTTATGGAATACTGCTATTTTTGAAAGCGGCGTCTGTTTAGTAAAAATCTATGAGCCATCGAAATAAATTACAGAAAGTAAGATGCCTCCTGAAGTATTTAACATTTATAGCCTTATATCAACCAGTTTTTGCCTACTTAGCTGTTATATTTTGCTGTTCTCCATTTGGTATTTTTTCAAATAATTAAAGATCATCTGCTGATGATCAATTCACACCACCAAATTCACAGCCTGGCCAGCAACCGGCAGAGTTAAACACAAGCAACAGTGTGGACAACAACCCGAGGGTGGCATTCCAGTTTAAGCTCGATTTCAATTTGATTAGTAATCAATGTGGTAAAATAATATTTTTATTTTGTTTGGTAAATCGAATTAAATTAACGCTTTAATCAAGCAAAGGCCGTTTAATTGATCAATTAGCTTATATGCGAAAAGGCTATTATGCTATATACTAGGAATATAAATTATCTGCGCCAATTGATATGATATCAACCAATAGGACTTTGAAAAGAGATTTAGTGAAAACCGAATCACGCAATGAAACTTAGTTCTCTTTCATTTCCCAAACCTGTTAGAGCGGCGTATTGAACAAACAATTGGTATAAGCGCAATAGACTCGTTCAATGGTAAAATAAAAGCAGAATAGCAGGAACTTTTATCAGAGTAATAAAGTACTGTAAATTAGTTTTAAATATTTTGTAACTTTTGTGAGCAGCTTAAATGTTGCGACTAGGGAAGTGACGAATCGAAAGCGATTAGTACAAAAGTGAGTAAATATATTTTAACAATCATTTGTTGCAATATGACAAAAGAATATAATTTTACACCAAGACAATTAACATAATGATTATTAATACAATTAGGACTATTAGAAAAGTCTGGAGCCGCACAAATGTAATAAATCTTAATAAGGCTCGCCAGCATTTTGGGCGTTGTTTTATAGAAATAGAGAATAAATGATTTTGATTCGATGCGAAACTGCATTAAACTGGAATTTATGACTGTAATTTAATTAAACAAAAGTTATTTTGAATTTTTTTTTTTTTTTTTTTTTTTTTTTTTAATTTACTTAACATCAAATATATGAACCCATTAATCTGCGCCGAATTTATATGACCAAAGAACTCGTGTCGTTCGCATTTGGTTTTACGTTTTGTAAACGTTTATTTATTAGCCGCTTAAACTTGTAAGATTTACTATTTCATCCAGTGCATATGATTGTATAGTGCTCGGCGCTTGGATAGAGATCTTAAGAGTGTCAAAAGCGGGTACAATAATAATAACAATAATGCTATAATAACAATAGCAATAACAATGAAAGTGCGCTGAAGGCAATTGCTGTTGCTTGTATTGTCAGTCTGCGGCGTCTAAGCATTTGTTGGTTGTTGCAAGCAACAAAGCACCATTTTGACGTTTTGCAATTGTCAACTTAGTGTTTGGTGGCACATGCAACACCCCTTATAGCGATTGTTGGGAATTATTGCGCGACAACTCTTGAGCGTGTTGCTCGACACTGCCGACGATCATCTAATGCTAAGTGACGCCGTTTTGTGCATTTGATGTCTGCAGGATGCTGTGGGCGTGTACTCAACGCACAAACACACACAAACAAAGAAATGTATGCTAGCGTTTACAAACGAGCGTCTGAAATGTTTAAGCTGCAGATTTATTTGTCGCACTCGCATAATTTACGGATACACTGCGCAACACACATACACACACTAACTGTTAGCAGCAACCGCTTCTTCTGCGTAGAACGTGAGTGAGCTTTTTGTTATCTCCTCCTTTCGTTGCCTCCAAAGTATTTGCTTTTCTTCGCCTTACTTGCGTTGGTCGGAAAAGTTTTGCCTCATGCAAAACCACTTAGTTTACTCAGTTGAATATTTTTGTTTATCACAGAGAAATAGCGCATGTTTGCTTGCAGTTACTTATTTACATTGGCTGCTTGCAACAGTTGCGCGCGCTGAAAACTTTTAATCGTTTGTTAGCAATAACCGGAGATTATGTTGATTATTTGCGCGAATTTATGGCTTTAATAGTTTTAACTATATTTGCCTTTCTACACCATATGGTTGCTAAAATGCAGTTGAAAGGAATGGAAGCTTAGTCCCAAATATATGCGTTTGTTGTTGATTGAAGACAAGCTTTGAGCGCGAGAAGTAATACTTTTCCTTAAATTTGAAACTGACCTTTTCAACTTAAATGTATTTAATGTGGATTACAAATGTTACACAATGGTCTCTCACAGCTAAACTTGTGAATTTTGACTATAAGTTTAACAAAAAGTAAAGATCTGTCGAGAAAACATGACAAAATAGTGACAAATGTTTTAAGTGCGCACACCAAATCAAAAATATTCACTAAATCTTTACACAAATTACATCAAATTAAAAATGTTGCCTACATCTCAGCGTATTGCTAACTACAAGAATTTAGAATTCGCTTTCATAGTTTTAAAATTCTTAATCTATTCCTGAAAATCTACTTCGTCCCACTCAAAGTACTTCACCTTTGGCTGCACAACACTTGTTCCTACGTTTTTTCCAATCCTCGAAACAGTTGTTAAAGTCAATTTCCGGAATAGTCTTCAATGCGCGTAGAGATTCACGTTTAATGTCTTCAATGGACTCAAAGCGGTTTCACCGGAACGGTCGTTTAAGTGTGATTACTAGCCAGAAGCCACATAGAGCTATATCAGGCGAAGACGGTAGTTGCGACACGATATTCGGTGGAAATCTGACGAAAAACTCACAAAGAGTCAATGCAGTATGCGACGGCGCCTTATCGTGGATCAAAAATCAAGACTTGTCGGCACTCTTTTTACAAAAAGCTTTGCTTCAGCGATGCATAAAATTCAAATAATATTCCTTGTTGACAGGACCACACCTCGATAATCGAAGAAAACTGTCAACATAACCTGCTTTGACGTGGCCTATTCGGCTCACCTTTGGCACGATATTCGGCTGATTGATCGTCTGTTTCCGCATCATAAGCATAGATCCAAGACTCATCGCCAGTAATAACATTTTAACACGACGTTGTTTTTCGAAAATAATTTAGTGATTTTGAAACCGTGCTTTACTTTTCTTGGACTGAAATGATCTTTCAAAATGGTTATCACAGGTCCTTCTGATATTCCAACGATGCTAGTAAGATATCTCTCGATTAATAAATCATCTATTCTCCAGTACAAATCCTTTTATTTTATTGACCACCTGGACGTGGTTCGTGGTCAACGCGTTCTCGACCCTTTTTGAATAATATTTACCAATCAAAACCACTTGCTCCTCATGAAAAAACTACCACGTTTGAATAAACACACAAAATCGAATGGAATTTTTTTCCTAATAATAACTTTGAAAATTTTTTTCAACGAGAGGATTTCCGCGCGAAATGTAGATCAACAAAGTCTTATTATTTTTTGCCTAGATGTTAAAATAGTGTTGACAATTGGACTTTTCAAGCTGCGAAATTTTAATAATTAAATTTCCACCAATTCCAATTCACACCTTGTATGCCCTGATCAAGGACTTGAGTATATTAAAATTTGTAAGCAAGAACTTACATTAAAAATATTGCCTACATTTAGGATCAGTGACCAAATATGTACTGAAAGTATACTGTGTAGAAGAGTAAAAAGAAGATCACAAATAAATATTATTTTCATCAATTCGCTAATTTTGCAAAAATTTCTGTATCTTCCAACAAAACGAATCTGCCAGCATTTCTTAATATTATGAACTACAAAATGGATTATTCGCTTCAGTCTAATAGTGAACATACCTTATTTCGCGGATTGTAATATCCAACCTATGGAAGATGTTTTTCCACAAATCGGGTCTTCTCAATATACCTCAAACAGACTAATATATTTTAAAATAGCATTTCGAAGTAGAAGTAGTCGAATTGGCGCCAAACAGCGACAAGGAATGAAGACTGGTGCGCTATTGTAAATTCGACCATAACCGCGTCCTTGTTTACTTATCTGCCGACCTTTTAAGCTACTACTATTAGATACGGCCAAATCACTCCATATAAATTTGTGAGCTTGTGCTTTTCACTCAAAAACTGTTACTTAGTATTTCTTACAATTTACTACTTCACCAATTACTTTTGTAAAAGAAACATTGCGAAAAGTGCAAATTTAGACAACACCACCCACACCATTTCCATTTCCTGGCTTTTCGACATTTTCCACAAACTTTTTCAATTTCGCGCGCATAAGCCAATTAAAAATAATATATTTGCAACAGTAAGCCGCTTTTCGTGCAATAAAATGCACAGCCAGCGAAAGGCACGAAGGCCAGAAGGCAAGCGCCGGGAAAAAATACCAAATCATGGCATAGCGCATTAAAGTATGCAACGCTAAATAGCGCGTTGAGCAATGAACCGCAAAATTATAATGCGCCCTACACACCAACCAACACACATACACACTTGCATATACATTTATATGGTGGTAATTTTTTATATTCAATTAAATGCAAAGTTTTTTACGCTCTTTTGCACTTGCTGCACGCTTGCAAATCACGCTTTAAGCCGCAGATAAGCTGCTAAAAAGCAGCAGCGCACAAAAATTAAGTCTTAATTGAATTTATGAAAATGAAAAATTAGGTGGCTAAGCGCATTAAGACGCGCATACACACAGCTATATGTATATAGTGGAGAAGTAGCAGCATTTTACTTTTGCCGCTAAAATGTTGTCAGCGGGGGAAAAAGTGAAATTGCGAAAATTCTGAAAATTCTAAAAATGCGCAAGGCATTAAAATTTACACGCTACGCGGTGTTAATGGGGGTCAGCGCTGTGTGGCTGCTGGATTTAAGTGAGTTTTATGTCAAATATTTGAATGCGAGCACTTGCCTGCAATATTTTGCGCGTTTTGGCACTTAATTTGGACATCGTAAAATAGCTTGGCGAGCAATAGCGTGAAAAGAATGGTGAAAGAATTTCCTTCCAGTTCTTCAACAGCTGGATTGCAACGGGTTTGATCATTCAACGCTCGCATGCTGCGGAAAATCAGGCCTTCAGCGATGGAGCGCGTCTGGTTCTTATTGATGTGTTTGCAGACCGCAAGTGAACCACTTACAACTCAACGCATTCCCCCGCGCACTACCTACCTATATATCTCTCTATCTCTCTTCAAAATCTCTGCTATGCAATCCTTTTGTTCGCACTTTACGCGCCTATCCACGTATTACGCCGCTTTCAGTAGCGATCCACTTGAATTTTGTACGGTTCAACAGCCAAGCGGAAGAGAACAACAGCGCTACTTCACAGCTTTCGCTAGGTTTTGCCTCGACTTATCATTTTCAATTGTTGCGCTTCATCGCCATTTGATATTGATGCGTTCAACTGTTGACCACCAAAATATCGTCTTTGTTCTCGCACTTGACTGCGCAGCCTTAAAGCGCTACACAGCTAATTACAAGTGATTAAATCTCAAGAAAGCAAACAAAAATTGTGCAATATTTAAAGGTCTGCAGTATTAAGCCTCCTCAGCAGCCACATTTGGTTGCACATTAAGATTGCCGTTATTTTGTGTGTAGCGGCGCGTAAATTCAAGCACTAAATGCACTCCATATGTACGCCTTATGAAATTTTTACCATTTATTTCTTTGCATTTCATTTCACTAATTCATTTTTCTTTCCTTTCTTGCAGCCTGTGAATGCCATCCGATCGGGTCGTCGGGCAAAACTTGCAACAACACCTCCGGCCAATGCCCCTGCAAGGACGGTGTGACCGGCCTTACCTGCAATCGCTGCGCGCGTGGCTATCAACAGAGCCGTTCACACATTGCGCCATGCATCAGTAAGTTCTTGCTTTCCGTTCATAATATTTCTTCGCCATTATTTACAAATCTCGACAAATGCCTTCCTACTAATGTCATTTTTTCGTATATCCGTATGTCCCTTCTTCTATAACAGAAATTCCCGCACGCAAAGCGAATATGTTGGACACACAGAATACCGCACCTGAACCAGATCCACATGATACCAATGCACCTTATCGCACAGAAGGTGGGAGGGGTAAGTAAGTGTTCGCTTTTTATCACTTTTTTGTTGGTGTTGTTTTCCTTTGACGGGTTTGTTTATATGTTTCTTTGGTTGACCTACATACCTATACCTATCTCCATAGAGCTTTTCTAACTCCAACTATGTTAGTGTTTTACTAAATTTCTTCTTCCCTTACTAATCAATAGATAAAAGGCTTGGTTTAATAGAAAAAATATCCCTATCCCCATAATGTCTATTTTCGATCAGAAACTTCGAATAATGTAATGTGATTCTGCCAAAATTGTTGCTTTAACGGTATAAAACTTTTTAAATTCTTATGAATATTGCTTTGTAGACACTCTTGGAATATCAAATCGAGTCTATTTGGATAAAGGAGACCCGACTAATCTGCAAATGATCACTCTCTCGAAAGAAAATGAATTTCTAAAGTATATATGGAGAGAAAATTCGAAATCTCTCTTTAAATTTTTGAAAAATAAACAGTTTTAATACCTATATCCGCATATCTTACTACTTGTGTGACAAAATGGTCCATAAAATATCGGCATTTCTCGACCAAACATATCAACAATACTGTTACATTAATATGGATAAGATTTCAGAGAGAGTATATGTTAACTAGTCGATCCTACTAGGGAACTCACTTGGACAACTTATAATGCCGATCCACTTTTACACAATTGATTCTAACGACCTTTTTAAATCGACAAAGCGCTATGAGTCTATCTCAAATTTATTGAGATGGCGGTTAGGATCGGCTATCCTGGTTCGCCGAAAGTATGACTGTCGAGATGTTTCAACATCAGTTTTGCAAAAGCTGGACAATGGAGAAGAAAATAACGAGATGATTCTACCTCACCTCTTACCATACAACTTTGACATTGATGTCCTACTGGATTTTTAGCCTTACAGCAAAAAAGCGTGTTGGACAATGCTCAGAAAGATCTCTAACGATTGTGGCAAGATGAACTTTGCTAGAGGAAGTAGAAAAATCGTCGACCAACGCCTGTCAGCTCACTAGAGATCCATAGGTCCAGAGCTAGAACGCAAGATAACAACGGAGATTCAACTTTTCCCACTCTTATGCGAGCGGGGATGTCCTCTTGATAGCTCATTGACTTTGTAATTTCAAGCGATTCTGTTACGACCAGGCAAGCAAACGAGTCTGATAATGTAGTAGCTTGATGCTATAGCTCGACACTCCTAACTTTGAGCGCCCAGTTTACGATCTCGACGCTAGTATTGCTGTCGGAGTGAATGGTCACCTCGGAGTGAATAGTCACCTCCCTGACAGAAGCGCCACTTAAGTCTAATGCTACTTTTATAACAGCTTCTGCTACATGAAAACACTACAGTAGTCCTAAGTAGCATAAAGCAGAATTTAACTGAGAACTCCTTACAAAATACTTTACCTCCGACCTCGACTCCTCCTAGCTTCGACTCATGCTTGAAAAAGCTTAATGTACCTCACCTCAAACGATTTCTCTTCGTTCATATATTCCTTGTCGGTATCTGAGCAGAGAAATAGCTCCCGGAGCAGCCTCTGCAGTGCAGTGGTCCAATTTTTCAGAAAAGTAATTGAAGAAGAGAGTTGTGGTATGTCCCTGTTTGGACCCTTTTATATACCCAGCTTCTCTGAGCCTTAGACAATACATCTGCCGGCAATATCCACGGGTGCTATGCTTAAAATGGCATTAAGTGCTATTGTTGGTGTAGTCAGCAATACACTGCAGATGCCAACTGAAAGAATGAATGTCGAAATCTGGCAATACCAGATTTAGTCAATTCAGTTAAAATAGCAAATCTTGCTCCAGAAGCTTAGAAACAGGTTTAGAAAAAGAACACGCATTACACATCTGACTTTACAAATTTCCGTTAATTCATTTAAATTTAAATTGCTTCGCTTTGATTTACATACTTATTTTCATACACGTATGTATAATATTTTTCTTGTTTGTTTGTATGTATACATATATCTATGCATATATACATATCTATATAATAAAGCAATTAAAGAAATAATATTTATTTATCACATGACGACTATGGAAAACACTCGTCACGTGATGCTCGCACTTAAAAAGTTCATTAAACTCGCGGAGAAATATTCTTTGAATAGTAAGAAAAAGAAAACTTGTGAGGGTTCCAAGCATTGGGGTAGATTAGGGAATATACGACTATGCAGACATTATTAACACCTCAACGCGCTCACAAGTGGGTTAGCGACCATACATATACCTAACTTACTGCACAATATGTGTGAAGCACTTATAGGAGCGCAGGTAAATAGTCACACTGACGACGAGTCTGGCGAACAAAAAGTCATAGAAACCGATGAGCACCGAAGTGTGAGTGTAATTAAAAAATCTTTAGTAACAAATACTAAGAATGATAAGCAGCTCAACGGGCAAAGGAGGGCGTGGCGAAAAGTTGCTACATTTCACGCGGCCTTCAAACAGCAGAAGATGAAACTGCCTGCCTGCGAAGCTAAGGAAGTATTGCTGATGTTGTAAAGCTATTTAGTGTGGCCGCCATGTAGACGGGAGGCCAGTGGCTGCTCAAGAGAATGCAATTAATAGCTGCTATAAAATAAAGATTTCCTCATTTCCTGTCGCATCATGCTGTGCAACTTCTGAGCGCCTGCAAGACAGTTTTATACCCTCAAGAGAATATATTGAGTTTGTCACGAAGTTTGTAATAGCTACAAGGAAACGACGGAGAACATATAAAATGTATATTTATATGATCAGGGCGACTACCTGAGTTGATTTAGCCGTGTCGGTCTGTCGGTCTGTTTAAACAGAAACTTATGCCTCAGCAATGTCAGCCTCCAAATTCAACGCACAAGAACTCTTGCTAACAGATCAAATTCTACAAGCCACTCATCATCCCCGTCCTGTTATATGGTGCAGAGTCATGGACGATGGGAACATCTGATGAGTCGACGTCAGGAGCTGCGCTGGCTACGTCGTGTCGTACATATGGACGAAAACACTCCACCTCTGGAAGTATTCGACGGAATACCCGCCCAGGTGATCAGAGGAAGGGGAAGCCTCCACTCCGTTCCAAATATCAGGTGGAGAAGGACCTGGCTTCGCTTGGAAACGCCAATTGACGCCACATAGCAAAAAGCAGAAACAACTGGTGCGTTGTTGTTAACTCGGCTATAACCGCGTAGGCGTGTTTATGCCAGTAAAGAAGAAGAAGTGCCTCAGTGTTGGAGATATCGATTATTTCCTCCCCAAGGGCTAATATAAAATATACATAGCTGTCATACAAACTCAACGTTCAAAATCAAGTCCTTGTATGGATAACTTCTTCATTCGACGAGATATTTTCACGAAAATTAGCATAGATATTTTCCAAGGCAATCTTCCAATATATGGTCCACATCGGACCACTATTGCATACATATATGTAGCTGCCATACAAACCGACCGAACAAAGTATAGTTCTTGTAAAGAAACGGTTTCTCTTGTGAAGGGCATTCTAGCTTCGGTGCAACCGAAGTTACTGTTTGTTTGTGTTTACCAATAGGGTGGGTGAGCGCAAGCGTGAAAAAGCGAGCAAGCGAGCTAGGCAGGTGAATCGTAAGCATATTTGCGGTTGTAAATAATAGAAGAAGTCCGCGTCAAAGTGATTTTCCATAAAACGCCCGCACGGCTCGCTTATAATGTAATAAAAAGAAATACTTAGTTGCTTACATAATTGAATAATTTTATATAGCAACTTCGCAAAATGTAAACAAATTACGTGCAGCAGACACAGACAGCGCGCGGAGAGTCAACAGCATAAGAGCATGTTGTGTGTTGCACATGCAACGAGTGCACGAGTGGGGCGAAAGGGTGCTGAAAATGATTAAAGTAAACAAACTGAAAAGTTTGCTGCTTGCGGCAATGACTTGTGGCCAGAAGTTTTAGCTGCTGCTGCTGCTGCTGCTGCTGCTGCGGCTTATTTTTACTGACACTTCTTGAGTATGGCATATACAAACAAATATCTCACGTTGCCACTGTGGCTGCCGCGAAAGCGTTAATGCATAAATATTGATAATAAAGACAACTACAACAACGCGACACGCCATACAAATACACGCTGATATATTGTTTTGCCTGATAAGGTTTTTCGCCCATAGTCCCAGAGGTCGTAAAATATTTGCGCTCGTAATGTTAGTCACTCGCTGCTTATTGTTAAACTTTAAGCTTAGCCAAAACTGTACTAACAGACTGTAAGGCGGGGTAAAAAAGCCCGAGTAGCTTTAACGCTTGTCCTCTGTGGATTTCATGCGACATACTTGATGATACGTATGTATGTATGTGGGAGCACTCCTGGGCGACAGCCAACAACTGACAACAAACACTGCTACTGCTGGTCCACACTGGGAGTTATAAGCTTGTAAGAAGCTGCTAGCAAGCTTTGGAGTGAACATAGACACATACGAGGTAATCACTTGTTAAACGCCGTTTTAATGGCTGTTTGATAACCGAAAGTATTACACGTCTTTTAGTGAACACTAAATGGATAGTGATGATATAAAATTACAAGGCGAGATAATTTAAGATTTTCAGGTTATATTTAATGCTTTTTATGGTTATAAATTCGTTTATCTCCGCGTTACGAAATGGGAGACTCACAGACCGAATGTCGTTGGTTGGTTGAAAAGAGCAATGGAGAGGCGCCCGACCACAAAACCATCTAAACATTCACTAGGTCCATTATTTTCCCACGAAACGGATATGATTCTTATAAGGTTGACAATATATCTCCATTCTATTAAACAAAGAAAATAGTGAATATGACGATATATCCGAAGATGCAATCGAATACGATGAAATTAAAATGAATAACCGATTATAAAAAGGTTAGGGTAGTCATATTGTGGCTGAGAACTTGCAAAATCCTGTCTAATGATGAAGCATAGGCTCCATTCGTAATATTTCCAATTTTATATACAAAAACGTTTCACTGAAACGTGCCCTTTTCTATACAACACCACGGATTTTGGAAATAAATTTCAATTCCGTGCCAATATTACGCTTCCTTCCAGTGAATAATAGAAAAGGGACCAGGTGGAGAAGGATGCTGGAATAAGCGTCTATACGAGTAGGTTGAAACTAGATAATGTCTTTTCAGCAAAAATTACACACAAAAATCGCCTTCCGAATACCAGACGACTGCGGTAGCTTTGAAGCGAAGATCACAGCAATTAAAGAAAGATTTCGTGTACTAACAAGAAGTCTGCTCACGACAAGCAATATATTTATGCACACAGACACCAATCGGCTGTGAAATCACTAAAGTCTCTTAGGAATTCGTCAAATGTAGAGAAAGAATACCTTGATCATTTAATGATCCACTTAAAGAAAATATCCTATTTCAAGGGTTCCAGGACATAAATAGAGATATCCCTGGGAACTGTCAACCTAATAAATAGACATATCTCTGGAAACTGTCAAACAGATTTACAGTCACTGTTCTACAATTAGGCTCCGGAAAAGAAGGAATTTACATGCCTCTGGCTACTTGGAGACAACCCTTGACTTGATCAGCTAGTAGATAAACGTGACATGAATGAATCTAAAATTCTGAATGAATAACATAAGAACTCTAGTAGGAGTGCTAAAAAGTGACCATCAGACTGGAAACTTCAAACAATGACCATTGTAGAAGCATCTAAAGTGCAAAAAAAATACGTGTTTTAGTTAAAACTTTAACTTTAAACAAACTGAAAATCGGATTTTTGGCAGACATTTTTACAAGAAAATTAACACTTCGCGACATTTTTTTTAAATAGTTGTAATCGAAAAAAAATCCTTCGTGCAAGTCTTTAAGAATTGTATATGAAAGACCTGTGTAAAATTTCATGAAGATCGGTTGAGTAGCTCTCGAGAAATCTTGACAACCGACTTCAAAAACACAGTATTGAGAAAATCGGCGCACTTAGCCCAGCTAGCCTCGAGCGCACAAGTTCTCAAGGCTGTATCCCCGAAACTATTACTCTGTTCAACTTGAAAATTTAGGACAATGTTCTAACTAGAGGTGTTTTAAAACTTACTAAGACAATAAAAAAATCGATTTTTTGAAAGCCGTAAAGCTATGTAACACCTGAAGCTCTTCCTTAAAGGAAATATAGCGTAAATAAAAACTTGATATTCCCAATATGAGTCTCAACGTAAAGAATTTTAAAAAAATTCTTAAGTTATGGTACAAGTAGGATATACCTAACCAAGAAAGGGAAACTCAATACAGTAGAAACTCGTTTATCCGGCCCGCAGTTATACGGATTCGGGATTATCCGGACTACCAACCGCGACCAATTTATATGTACCCACAGGTCGAAATTATGGAATCATGAACGTGTCGGAACTTGCATATTCCGCCCGCGCTATGTGGGGTCGCTACCGCTGCTCCGCGCATTTCATTATTGTTTTAGTTCGTTTGCAATTGTGACTCCGCTCTGACGTGCGTGTCACGTCTACATATTTAAACATGCAAAAGCGTAAGAGAGTGGTGCTTTATCGCTTAAACACAAAATAAATGTCATGGATTCACTAAAAAAGGGAGAAACCGGCCGTAGGTTAGCTGAAAAATATGGTGTAGGTACCGATTCGATTATACACCTGCAAATTAGATAGTGAAGACGGGAGTACAAATCGGAAAATGATGAGGAGACCGAAACATGAACTTTTAGAAGAAGCTCTGTATTGTTGGTTTTTACAAAAACCATCAACTGGGCAACCGATATCTGGACCTTTGGACCGAGAGAATTCAGCTCCAAGATATAAAAATGTAAATGTGCTACTTTTACTGGATAATGCGCCAACCCATCCTTCAGCTGATTTGTTAGAGAGGGAAAATGGAAAGTTTAAAGTAAAATTTTTGAATCTTTATGTGACATAAATGGATCAAAGTGTTATTGAAACATTGAAACGACTTTATAGAAAAGTGGGGATAAAGAAGATAATGTAGAAGTAGTATTATCATTTTTTAAGGACATGAATTCAAAGAAGTATTATTATATGGTTGTAGATGCATGGGATTTGATTGAAAGGAAGACTTTAAGCAAGGCTTGGAAGGAGTGGGTCACTTGTGACAGTAATGATCAAGGATTTCAGATTACGGCTGATGACAAACTCGTAGAAAACATTTTGCAGATAAATGAACAGCAGGAAATGCAAGAAGATGAAACAGAAGAAAACATAAACGTAGAAAATGATACAGGACCATCTGATGATGTAGCATTTCATGCCCTGGAAACTACTCTCAAACGAATTCGTGTTATAACAGCAATGAAGAGAAAAAGTTGCTTACGTCAAATGACAATTACCAAATATTTTAAACCAAATTAAACTTATTACCTACCTACTTATTTCATGATTAATGCTGCAGTTTAGTGATGTGTATAAAATGTAATCTAAGAAAATATGTACATACATACATAAGTAAGTGTTCATTTCTTAGTAAACATTGATTTTCGTTGATATCTATTTGTTTTTCTTCATAAATTCGATTATCCGGATTTTCGATTATCCGAATGCCTATCGACAACAATTAGTCCGGTTAATCGAGTTTCTACTGTATTCAAATTCCACTTTTGAGTCGCTGACGAATTTTTTCCTCAACCACTACAATTACTTCCACCAACAGCATTATTCCACTTTTAATTTCAACGTAAGGCAAATAAATTTCTTGAACTCAAAACACTACGTAGAACTTACTTATTCTAATTTACTTACACTTTCAAATGAAATATGCACTTTGTTAACAACAAACACACAAACTAACTCGTCACATGAATAATCTCATTTCTAATGAAAAACAAACTCCATTTGTAATATTTACACGACAAATAAAAACCAACAATAGCAAAAAACAACAAAGACACTGTTAGTCAACTTTAAAAGTGAATGAGTGAAATGAGAGCACGGAGCACTAAAAGAGGCAACTTCCTAAATGCAAAACAAACGTCAGGCCACAAGTCAACGGGTAAAGTAGAACAGCAGCAGCGGCACAAAGGACAGGACTAAGGAAAAAACAGGGGAGGCAAGAACGAAATTTAAAATAAGTTTCAAAATGAAATATTTCTTGTCTGCTGGACATGAAAAGGTCCTACCCGACAAAGTATCCACACAATGCGCGGTCCACAGAGAGCAAAAGATGGAGAGAGTTGGAGAGTGAGAAAAACGAGTTGCATTTTAGCTATGAATTATGCAGTTATGCAGTTAGTTTAGTTGTTCGGGCTGCAAGTGCCACGTTTATTTCCAACTTATGCAAAAAGCAACGAAAAGCGCATTTGCAACAAATATTTATGATTATATAAGAATATTTTGCAAACAAATGTCGGTTGGACTTAACTGGAACTTAACGAGTATAACACTTAATAAATTCAGCAAAGCACTTAAGAGACAGACGCTCAAGCAGCGCGACTTGAATGGAGAGTAAATTATAGTTGGTGAGCACACTTGTGGCATGCCGCAGCAAGGCATAACTTTTCGCCAAAAAGTTGGTCAAATAAACTTAAAAGTGAGACAAATTTGAGAGATTTATAACATTTTTTAGCAATTTGTACTTTTACTGCTTGCTCGGCGAATGGAGACACATAGCTCGCAATGCACTTTAATGCCGTTAATAGCTTTTCGCAAACTGCCGTAATTATCATTTGTCGCTTTCAAACAAACAGTTGGCGGTTTTTGCTGGCACTTCTTGTTTCGGTCGCGCCCCCTTCTGGCGTATTGTCACAATTAAATGTAATTGAAAACGCCGGCTTCGCTTTGAAAGGAATCGCAAATGCAAATTGTTAGCTCTAGTTTCGCCCCCTGAACTAGTGCGCCGTGAAAGGCGCTTAAAACAACAAATAATGAAACTCACATGTAATTCACTTAAACATGTCCCAAGTCGCTTTTGCAGCATTATTGCGTTGCTTTCGCTCCAAATGCCTAGCATTGGTGTCGGCTCTTTGGCAAAAGGGGAACAGGGAAACTGCTCTCGGTTGATGTTCACTTGGTTAGCGACTATGAGAGTACTTTTTTTAATTTTTTTTTTTTTTTGTTTTGCAATGCTTTAAAGCGGCTTGAGTCTTCAATTTGTTACTTGCTAATATTTTTGAGAAATTATTATTAGCACATTGGAAAAGGGCATAATTTCTTAAGCAGAGGTTCGGAAACAAATACAAATATGTCAAGTAAGAGAATTTTTGATTATAACTATGGATATACATACATATTAAATAAAGTACTATGGCTTTGAGCTACTAATAATTACGAATAAACCACGATAAGGCAAGAAATTTCCGACTGTCAACAATTATAAGCTTTTAGCAGTTACACTTGGCAGATTGTGCTTCTTCACCCCACTACTTTGGCAAAGATCACCAAATTGCAGCAAAATCCTCAACTCAAGTAGCTAGCCGACAGCACCTGGGAAAAAGACACAGTAACATTCTTGGTAACATACGTGACAGTCGGTCAGTCATTTACTAGCATACACAGCACCGGTATGGTCGCCCTGAAGAATCTTCAGAGAACACTGCACTCCATACGATACCGGGATACCACCTGATCTCTCCCGTCGAACACCTCCAAGCAATTTTTGCTTTTTTTTTTTTTTTTTTTTTTTAAATCATCCCCCCTTTTTTTAATTTTTTTTTTTTTTTTTTTTTTTTTTTTTTTGATGAAATCATCCCCCCATCCGGGGGTTTAAAGCGGAACTGCTTCCTAGGAGCATCAAGAGATCATTACGCCGTTGAACATAAAGCCAAATAGACTACAGACAGAACAAGTTTCAGACATGCACTGAAGGCAAACACTCTCCCAATGAATAGCGTACTTTGAGTTAAACCCACAGCAGACCAAGAGTTCCAGTTTCCCCGAGAATCTACAGTGACCCTTGCGCAACTTCGTTGCAATTTGAACTCACAACTGACCAGACATTTACTATGCCAAATCCAAATCTTGGATTCTTGGACCCGTGTAAAAAGGATCGACACAAATAACTTTTTCGTCGATTTCAAAGCTGTTCTTGACAGCACGAAAAGGAGCTACCTTTATGCCGCGATGTCTGCACTTCGTATCCCCGCAAAGCTAATACGACTATGTAAGCTGACGTTGAGCAATACTAAAAGCTCCGTCAGGATCGGGAAGACCTTACCGAGCCATTCGATAAAACTGTTGACAATCAGATCGAAGTCGTTGAGAGTTGCTCTATCTTGGAACCACCATTAACACCAAAAACAACGTCAGTCTCAAAATCCTACGCAGAATAACTCTTGCCAACAAGTGCTTCGGACTAAGTAAGCAATGGAGAAGTCAAATCCTCTCACGACGAACAAAGACCAAACTCATAGGTCATAACATCATCGCCGCTCTGATGGTACAGAGATATCTGAGGAGTCGGCGTTATGAGTTTTAGAGAGAAAGGTTCGGCGAAAGAGAAGGACCTGGCTGCACTTGGAATCTCCAGTTGGCATCAAACAGCGAAAAGGAAAAACGATTGTCGGGTTTTTGTAAACTCGGCTATAATCGCGTAAGCGGTGTCTATACCAATAAAGAAGAACTCCCACCAATGCAGAATTGAGCACAATAGATAGCCGCTACAACAACAATAGTAACTCGCCTAATTTTATTTCTAGACTACCTATATTCAAATGGGGAAGAGACTCAAACCAAAAGGAAACTCTGTTTTGTGAAAATTAATTAATTAAATGTCTGCCTCGATTCTTCTTGGTTTTTCTTGCTAACAATTAACGATAGTAAAAGGAGGCATCAATCAGGATTAAGCTCCATACGACTTTCTTTACCAAAGCTGATAGTGTCATGTGTAGAAATTTACGCAACTGAGGAAAGTTCTCTGATCGGCATTCACTTGGGAGTGACCAGAAACGATTATTTTACATATGGCTCAAGCAGCTCACGACTTCCGGTGTGGGTAGCCTATGAACATCCGTTTGAAGGCGAGCTACGTAAAAAACACCCCTAATGAAAATTAACAATCAGCCTCGGATGAGCGACTGTGGGACGGCATTTCTAACTCTTTACGTACAGCTGCTACCGAAACCATTGGTTTTCGCAAAATGCAAAAGAACAGCTGGTACGAAGACTGGAGCAAACTCTTGTAATTGGTGGTTCTAGTCACAAAAAAGGAAACCTCACAATCTGCGCCAACATCCGTGGGATAAGCCTACTCAACATCGCGTATAAGGTTCCATCGAGCGTATTGTGAGAAAGATTAAAGCCCACCGTCAACAAATTAATTGGACCTTATTAGTGCGGCTTTAAACATGGCAAATCAACAACCGACCAAATATTCACCATGCGCCAATTCTTGGAAAAGACCCTTCCAGACAAAGCAACACCCTATCGTGCGACTACTTCAATCTATTCCTAGAGAAAATAATTCAAGCTATAGATCGGAACAGAGAAAGTACGATTTTTTACAAGAGTGTACGGCTGCTGGCGTACGCCGATGATATTTATGTAATTTGCCATAACAACCGTACCGTTAGTTTACTCTCTCCAGTTCGAAGAAAGAAGCGAAGCAAATGGGAAAGACAAAATATCTGCTGACATCCAGCTAACAGTCGTTACAATCGCGACTTAGCTTCTACATCACTGTTGACAATCATAACTTCGAAATTCTAGACAATTTCGTCTATCTTGAAACCAGCGTTAACATCAAAAACAACGGCAGCTTCGAAATACAACGCAGAATAACTCTTGCCAACAGGTGCTACTTCGGACTAAGTAGGCAATTGAGAAGTAACGTCCTCTCATGACGTGCAAAGACCAAATTCTATAAGTAACTCACCATTCCCGTTCTACTAAGTAGCATGGACGATGACAACATCTGATGTGTCGGCGTTACGAGTTTTCGAGAGAAGATTTATGGTCCTTTGTGCATTGGCAATGGCGAATACCGCAGTCGAAGAGAGATGATCTAGACGAGATATACGACAACATTGGCATATGTAGTTCAGTGAATTAAGATACAGCGGCTACGCTAGCTAGATCATGTCGTCCGAATGGATGAAAACACTCGACGTAGTACCCACCGGTCAAGCAGAGAAATAGATTACACTAGGAATCTCCAATTGACACCAAGCAAAAAAAAAGAAAAACAACTGGTGCGCTGGCTGAAGTCGCATGGAGCTGAATCCGGTGATAACAATGGTTGAGACCTCCTTTTGTTATTGTTAATTACATGCAAGAAAAAACGGTGTATTTTTTAAACCAATTTCTTCTTCTTTCTTATTGGCGTAGATACTACTTACGCGGTTATAGCCGATTTTACTAGATCATGGTTATCACCGGATTAAGCTCCATGCGACTTTCGTTTTTTTATCAAAACTAATAAATCCATAAGAGGCCAAAGATTTACCCGATGTATGCGAAAGAGAACTTGTCAGGAATCGTGTGACAATACGTAAGATCATTGGATAATGTTGAATAAGAAATAAATGATGATCCGATAAGCGCTAATGGCTGAAAGTGCACGTCATTTAGCATTCTAACTCTATTATTTACACACCAAGACTGTTTCTGTTTTGATGCTTTTTAAATGAGTCACTTGCATAGACTGATATGTACATATGTATTGAGTTGCGTTGGCATTTTCCAAAGTTGAATTGGCTGCGATTCTAGCTAGCAAATTGAATTGTAAGCATTGATAGGCCGCGTTGACGCTAATTGTAAAAAATGCCAATACATACATATACAAACACGATGCTGTGCATTCCGGGGCGGACAGTTTGTCAACTTGACTGCACTTCGTAAGCGACGCCCCCTGAACTTTAAAAACCAATGCACATTCATATGTATATGTCTAGTATATACATACATATGTACATCTATTATACATATGTACAGTTTTTTTGTTCAAATGGCAGGCGTGAAAATTTTCTGAAAGCGCCGTAGCCGTCGTAGTCTAGGAAAGTGATGCCAATTTAGGTGATGCTTAAGTGAATACAGGGCACACACACCAACACAGAGGCGCAATGGCACAACAACTACAACAATAAGCTGCAGCACTTGATTGTTGTTCTAATTTAGTTGCCGCTATTTTGATTGTTCTTGTTTGTGTTGCCTTAGCACTATTGCTCCAATTCTGTAATTTTTTGGGATTTTAATACACACACACATGCAAACATACAGTTACATATACATGAATAAGTTTAGGCCTATATTTTGCTGGTGAGTCAATAAATACCGCATTTTATTGATCCAATCAGCGTGCATCTAATTGAGAGGAAGATAAAAATCAACAGCAGTTAACAGTTCCGCAGATAATTGACCTTTTACGCATTGGCATTGTGGGAGGGAAGGTAGGCATGGTGTAGCAACAACAATAAACAAATATTTACTGCAAGCAAATCTATAAATTTTCTAGTCTTTTCGTTTAACATGTAAAAGCTTGTTGTAATCGTGTATTTTATACACTTAAGGTTGTTGTTGTTGCTGCTGCTGCTATTGTGGTTTTTAGACGCATTGCATTAGTTAACTGCTATAATAAAATCGCATTTTAAGTGCCAGAAGCTCTTAACTTTTGCAGTTAAATAAATATTTGGTGAATTTTTTTTCTTGCTTCGCTTTGAGCGTTTTGCGGCATAATAGAAAGTGTTTGCTATGCAATTTATTAGCATTACAGCGGTGTATTAAAGAGCAAGAACTATTGTGTTTTCCTGCTTTTAAAAGGAATTTGTTTTGATAATTTACATTTAAGGTATATAAAATATTTGTGTTTATTACTCAGCCCAAAAATTCACTCAATTTGAGTGATTTGTTTTGGGTGCTCTTACGCAAAAAAATTGAACTAATCCATCAAATGTTGGAAAAACATAAAATTATTTGAAAAATTCCATGTGGGAAATTTGTGAAATATTTTTGTTAGATGCAATTATTTAACTTTTTAATTACCAAATTGTGGTTGAAGTATTTTTCCTTGCTTTAATCAAAGCATATTTCAATATTATCTATTTCCAATGTATGTGTAACAATACAAAAATCGCTAACTAACGGCTGCAAGGAAGCTATAATACCCCCCACACACAGGTGCAGTTCTTGTAGCATTGAAGCTTCTAGCCTTCACTTACCTTTGTTTGTATGGTGGCTGTATGCTATAATGGTCCGATCACAACAATTTCTTAGAAAACTATATATATTTGCCTTAGAGAATAATTCATGTTAAATTTCGTGAAGGTAGCTCGTCAAATAAAAAAGGTTTTCTATACAAGCGCATGATTTTGATCACTCAGTCTGTATGGCAGCTATATGCTATAATGGTCCAATATTAAAAATTTCTTAGAAAATTATACCGTTATCTCGGATAATAATCCATGCCATATTTCGTGAAGATAGCTCGTCAAATAAAAAAGTTTTATATACAAGGACTAATTTTTTATATGCTATAGTGGTCCATTATCAACAAATTCTTAGAAAATTATATTGTTGTCTTGGAGAATTAGTCATACCGAATTTCGCGAAGACACCTCATCAAATAAAACATTTTCCATACAAAGGCATGCTTTTGATCGTTCAGTTTGTATAGCAGCTACATATGTATGTGCTATAGTGGTCCTATATCGGCGGTTTCGACAAGTGAGGGTATAAAAATTAAGTAGATTAAAAAAAATCTAAGAAATCTAAACAAATTTATTATAAAATATGAAAGGTCTTAAGATTTATTAGCTTACTAAGTGAGTGTGTTGTTTAGTTGAAAGCTTTAGCTAAGTGGCGAGATGTTCTAAGACTATTTTGGCATATGTACATACTTGTATATGTAATATCTATATATAATCAACTTCACTAACTTAGTGAATTGTAAATACATCTTGGTAAAACCTCAAATCGGCTATAACAACTATAATTTTGTTTCGAGTAATTGAAAGATTTCGAAAAGCTAAGCTGATTGATTTGTGGTTATTTCTACAAATTAGTTTGGTTATGCATCAATTTATTGAACGAAGTTTGTTTTAGTACACATATTAAAAAAGTTCTCACTGCTATTAAAACAATCAAGTTCAGGTCTATGTTTCATAAAATAGGCGTTTGTTGAAATAATTGGGCAATCTTGTTTTTTCGCACTTCTCTTTAAAACAACACAAAATAAGTTTTTTAGGTCATTGCAAATGCTCTTTGCTTCACTTCTTAGGAAATAGTATGCTAGTTTAACATTGAATAGAAGATGAAAAGGGAATAGGAGTACTATTACGAATTTCCTCTAGCATTCAAAGCCGACGTTGACTCTTATGCTATATGAAGGCATTTTTGAAAAGTTCTATCGCCATTTTTAATATGAATTTTGAAAGTAACTACAGTTCAGCTCCGCCTGAGCTTCTAATCTTACTGTCGCTGGTTTTTACACCTCTAGTACGGTGTGTTTTGTAAAATAATTTCTCCAGATGAATTCAATACAAGAAGAAGAAGTKCGTTCCCCATTAAGCAGTTACAACTCCACATGTGTGGTGTAACAGACCTTTCGATTTCTCTCCGTGCAAAAAATATCCAAAAGAAGTAAACACATTTCTGCAAACTTTGTTGTACTTTTTATATTTTAAAAGAATAGCTTTTGCACGAAAAAAAGCAAACCAAAAAAAAGTGCAAGAAAAAGCAGAAAATAGCATACAGCCACATTAGCGCTGCTCTGGCCCCCAAGCTAATTGGCATTGGTAATTGAATTGTATTTAAATTTAAAATGTAATTTGTTTTGGTTTTTGCCTCTCAGTATACAAAGCATATGTATATGTGTAGGCATTTTTTACTTTTACTTTTATTTCTTGAATGAATTTGGCTGCATTGCTGGCTATTCTGCTGAAATAGGTATACATATACCACACTAAATGTAGGTAGATACATATGGATGTCTATATTTGTTGCATTTTGTGTTTCGGCATTGTTGCAATTAGTACTCAACATTTCCACATGTCTCAATTGGCTACTGATTGACGTCTTTTATTGGCCATTGAGGCGAAATTGAATTATTTCAGAACTTTTTTGGTTGGAAAACAAGTTGCGGGATTGCTTTTTATGGTTTGTTGTTATAGTAGAGGGATAGGAATGGGTTTTTAGCGAAAAAAAATTTTAGTTTTCATAAGAACATTAAAGAAATCTTCGAAATATATTAAATTATGATTTTTGTTGCATTTTATTTCTAAAGAATAATTGACAGTTAGGTTGTTGTTTAGTAAACATAAAGAAATGGAGTAAAGAGCTCCCAAACTAATATTGATGGCATCTTTCTTCATCTTTCTTTAACGTAAATTTTTTAGTTAAAGACAAGAAGTTATGAATTTGGTTAATTTTTTTTTTTTTAATTTTAATCACTTTTATAATTTTGTTTGTGAATAGCCTTTAAAAACTATTAGAAATCTTTTTACTAATAAATATTAGCAGCATTTATAACGGTACTTATAATTTGATTACGACTTTCACTTTCAGAATGCGAAAGATGCAAAATAAGCACAAAAAGGTTAAACCTCAACAAATTCTGCAAAAGAGACTACGGTAAGTATTTATGAGAAATGAAAGCTCAAAAAAAGCTTTCACTTAAAATATACGACTTAGTTAAAATTACAATTAAGTTAAGTAATAATTATAGTATATTTTGAAAATCGTAAGAGCTTTTTATATAGCCCTTAGTCTAGTTATAATAATATAAAATATCACCTAAAGTTTTCTAAATTTCCTTAATAAGATTTCTAATTTCCATCATCTCTTACCACCAGCAATAATGGCGAAAGTGATTGGCCGCGAATCGAGTACCGAAGTAACGAGCAGCAGCGAACAATACACCAAAGAAAATCAACAAATGGATCACGACGACGAAACGGAGGCCATGGAGGACAACGCACCCGAAACGGTCAAATACGACATACAAATACAGGCGATCTTCAAGCGTACCCCGCTCGAGTACGCAACAACGAATACAATCCTAAAACGGGGTCCTTTGACCTGGATCATACCAATTAAGAATCTAGAATGTCGCTGTCCCAGAATCAAAATGAATCGGTAAGCAAAGCAAAAGAATATATAAGACACATCAATAAGCAGTTATAACAAATGATCAAAATGTATCGATACTAACAGAAACCCTACATTCCTATGTAAATTAGTTTTAACGAACAGTTTATGTGGACCAGTGTGGTTCAAATTTGATCAGCTGTTATAAAATATTGAATAAATTATATTTTTTTGCTTTCTCCTCTCTCATTCACAGCTCCTATCTGATACTGGGCAGAGATTCGGAATCGCCACCGGGCTATCTTGGCATCGGTCCGCGTTCCATTGTGATCGAGTGGAAGGATGAATGGTATAGACGTATGAAACGCTTCCAGCGACGTGCGCGAACGTGTCAGTAAAGTGAATTTGGAAAAAGCACAAAAATTTTAAAATTGAAAAACATACACACTTCCACACAAACATACATACGTACATACATACATGCGCATATTTTAAATGTATTTGTATTTATAAAAAAAAATAATGATAATTTCAAATAGTTTTTAAGGCAAAACTACTTAAATGCATTCAAAGTCGAATAAGCCGATTAACACACACACATACAAGCATACACATATATTTGTACATACGTATGTACATATGTGCAAGAAATATATACGTAATTGTATGCATCTGAGTGAATTAATTTTTAGCTGTGTAAAAAAAAAATATTTGTATTGTATCTAAATTATTCGAAAAGAGCACAAAAAGTTGCAATAATTTTATTATTTCTTTAGTTTATTATTTTTAAATGAATAACGCCCATAATTATTTATTTATAGTATTTTTTATAATTTACTTCATCTCGCACTAACACCGATTTATTTTTTAAATGAAAAAAAAATATAATTTAAGTATAAACTTTTTTGAAAAATATGAGCTTTTTTCAAACTTTTGTAACATATTGATAAAATTGTTTAAACATTATAAAGTAAAAATCATACGCTGAAATATAATGAAAGCATTTTTTATTTACCAAAGTATTCGTGAAAATAATATATATATTAATTTTTATATATTTAAAAGTTAAAGCTTTTCTAGGTCAAACAAAGAAGCAATTACAAGCAAAAGTTTTGTTGAAATACTAAAAAAATAATTTGAAAATACATATATAATCTACCAAAAGTCTTGACGAAGCTTTCTACATCATTACTGTTTACTTAAGCTTTTGAGAGCTTTTTAAAGCTTAGGATATGCTTATGAATTATGTGCAAAATTCTTTAGAAGAGTACAATATTTTAACTCATCGCCAATTAATAAGCAATCTAACTAAAATAATAAATACATGTTTCATGTAATTTTTTTTTAAGTTTTCTAAAGTTGTTCGAAAGCTAATAAAACTTTGAAAGCTCGAGAAATAACTAAGAACTATAGACAATGCTACAAAACTATTTTATCTAATATGTAAAACAGCAAATAGTAATAGTTTTCACATAATTTCTAAAAGCTTTTAAAAGCTAAGTGAGCTTTTGTAGAGCTTTCACAAAGTTTTGTATTCTTATATAAAACTTTTAAAAATTAATGGAACTTTTAAAAAATGCTTACCTAGTATCAGAGTAATCAAAATTCATATGGAAATCAAAAGCACAAGAAAGCTCTGAAAATAATTAACAACATATAGCCTACGAAAACTAATGCCACGAAATTATTTTCACTAATATTCCAAGCAGTAATTGCAGCAATAAAAGCTTTCTAGACCTTTCATGTTAATTTCTTAAATTAATGGAACTTTTCCAAAGCTTTCACAAAGTTTTATATGCCTTTATAAAACTTAAAAAGCTGATGGGCTTTTCAGAAAATATCTATACAGTAACAGAGTAATCAAAATTCAGTTGGAGATCAAAAGCTCAATAAAGCTTAGTAAAGAACTAACAACAGAGTATACTATACATATATGACGGATATTATTTTCTATAGTCCAAAAACTAATTTTTATACTAGATACTTATTCGCATCAGGGTCAGACTTTTTCAAACAATAACAAAATTAACTCTTTGAAATCCTTTTTTTTTTATCAATTTCTAAGGAGAAATGGAGTTTTTTGCGTACTATTAGCAATTAAATTTCATGCCATACATTTTGCCATAACTATTTACTCAAACTCTACTGTATTTTAGTCCAATCACACACACACAGATCCTATATAGCAAACATAAAGAACCATAAACGTAGTTTAAATTCATACTTATGTGAAGTAAATAGAACTGGAACAATAAATAATGCGCCAATAAATTACCTAAAGTAAATAAAAAATCAAATAAAATAAAAATTGATATATACACAAACACGACTAAATATTTACAATACTTGCGTACACAAATGAAAAAATAATAATAATTAAATGGCAACTAAAATCAAATGTATGAAAAAGCAATAATGATTAACACACCGCACAATAAAAGTATTAAATATTGAAATTAATATTAATATAATGTACTTACATAGTATTAGGG
>NW_017537390.1:60761-120249 GCF_001853355.1 Bactrocera latifrons | reverse complement strand
GCATTTAAAATTACAAAACAAAAAAACATAAAACACAAAAACAAGCAATAATAAACACTTAAAAATTGCACAATTATTGGCAATGAATGCTAAATGCTAAATACCAATACTAAAAAGCTAATTCTTTTTATAAATGTTAACAAATAATTATTTATTTAACCGTGTAAGCGACTCAAAGCTAATAAAACTCATTAAAAATTAAAAAAAAAGTTAATGTTTTCATTCTTTTTTTTTTGCAAAAATTATTTATTTAACCCAATATGATGATATTGATTACCAGAAGAACCAACTAATAATTTTCATATCATTTTTTTATAAAATATTTACTAAAATATTTGAATAATGAGCGAGTTGCGCAAATTCGCAAATGTTGATAAATAATAATGTTAATGGAAAATGATGCAACAGTTGAACTTGCTTCGAATTTTGGCCACTCTACTTAACCATTTGCACAAAAAATATTATACATACGAGAATAAGTCAGCAAATGGATGCATTAACTTCGAAACTGAATGTACTCGTATAATGTTTTAATGTCCACAGCAAATAAATAAAACAAATAAATATTAATGATGTACAGTTGAAACTGAAAGGCGTCTCTTGTTTTTTCTTTCTTAAACGGAGTTAGGGTTAAGATAACCATTAATTTACAGGTGGGCGCTCTAACCATCCTAGCCAATTAGTGTCCGTCCTGACTAGAAATAGCTACCATATCTTCAGATTCATTTGAGTGCCGGCTCAGAGCGGAATGACTGGAAAGCTAATGAGCTAGCTAAGGAACTCACAATGGAATGGAACCGAGTTGGATAACTATTGGCAACTTGCGTTCTAGCACTGGACCAATTGTAATCGCGTGCGTTCAGCAAGCGTTAGTCAACGACAAGTTGCTATGCGACTGTGAGGCCTTTCTGGCCTATAGTGGAACGCAAGAAATCTACGAAACTACTTGCCTTGAGTAAAGTTCTTCTTACTGCAATTGTGAGAGGACATTGTCCAATAAGTATAAGGATAAAAAACTCATCGAACACTAGTTGTAAAAGTTGTATAGCAGAGGTTGTGGTGGAACATCTATTCATTTACCATTGTCTAGCCTTTGCAAGACTGAGTATGAAACATCTAGGCAATCTACCGAGCCGGAGTACATAGCCGAGACTTATATTATATTAGCCGTCTGAACAAATTTGTGAGTGCCTAAAAGCGCTTTGTAGTTCTTTAAAGTTCGAATGATCCAAAAGTTTTCAGGTACCACAAGGAACCGGCGTTCTAAACTCCCCATTCATTCAAGAAATATACCATTTTTGCACAATAAGTTTTTATAGATGCGCTAGGTACTACGCTTGTCGACGCACCAATTCGAGTTTAGTTCGCTAATTTTCGTAAAAACCATTTTAACACTGAAGATGTTACCCAAAATGTCCTACGAAAGAGATTTTCAAGAGATAAAATAACAAAAAAAATAAGAAAATGATTTGGGTTATCGTAAAATTGAATTGCTCCAAATAGCTGAAGCTCTAGAGATGCCATTAGAACTCCTGGATTCTTGATCTGGCCAACAAAAATTTTTGCTGTACTCAGACGCCAAAAAGTTGCTGTTCGTAAAGATATTTAGAAGTTTTTATTCAAAGAGACTTGATGCATGCAAAATTGTATGAAGAGATGGATGATCAAATTCCACCAAATAATATTTATAAGAGTATGTGCCATGATGGTACAATAACTGGAATTGCCACTACTCTTAGAAAATAGTTTTCCCTCGAATTTGAAAATGTACCTAAATTTTTCAATGATGGTAAAATAATTTGAACTGCTGAGGGTAATCGTAAGCTAGAAGCTTGCAAAATCAAGAAAGTAAACTACTCAGATGGTAGAAAAGTATCTATGTATATAAATTATAAGCTCAGCCAGCTGAGCCGATTTCATGCCATGTTCGACGGTCTATCTTTCCGTATATACGCGAGCTAGTCCCGCAGTATGTGAGATATCGACCGGAAATTGTGCACACGCCGTTTTGTCATATAAACTGAACGATAGGGATATTTTCAAGAAATTTTAGCATGAGTTATTGTCAAAGGCATTGATGCAAACTCCAAAGAAAAAGATCTATAAACTGACCGATCCAAATCAAGTATTGGTAAGCAATATTTAGTATTTGTGAAGGGTATTAGAGCTTCGGTGCTACCGAAGTTAACGCTTCTTGTATTTATTTATTATTAAATTATATATTAAAATATATTTTACGTTATGTACATATGTATGTATATTGAATAATAATTTATATCACTTTATTGCTTTTAATTGAATATTGAAAGCGTTTTTAAGTGCAGACTTTAAACGCCAGAATATTGAACGCTAATTGACGTATTTTAAGTATTGTACTATATGTACGCATACATACACATATAAAAATGCAGTCTCTCAACTTAAATATACATAAATAAATAAATACACATAAAACTATATTCTATAGTACATGCCATTAAATCAAGGATATACCCTAGAGTCGGAGAATAATGAAAAGCATTTATGTATGTGTGTATTTGTATGAGTGGAGCGAAAAAATACCGTGCCACAATGAACCGCAATTTAATCATAAAATGGTCAACACCTGCAAAATATGTATGAGCGAATCCTTATGCTTGTGGAAAGTACGCAATTGTATGCTTTTCAAGAGAGGGAGATTTTTATCCATACTTCTATAAATAATTATAGTATATATATGTATATACATAAATATTTTTAAATATATTTAAAAGTATTCCGCCGAGAGATTTTTTTTTCGTTTGAGGAACACTTTCTAACCGCAGCGTAGTCTGCAGGTATACCTGAGCAATAGCTGTTTTCGGATATTCTAATTGGAAAATACTAAAAAAGTAAAATAAGTAAATACTGATCAAAATTGACAAAGGACGGACAAAAAAACTACATTTTCACATGATGTTTGTTATTGTCTTCAATACGCGCTTGCCAACGCTTAATCAAATTTTTCATAAATTTACACTTGTTAAAGGGCACGGCAAGGATAGGTCAACGAATTTTGGTTTTTACAGTTTCGGCGAATTTTTAGAGCGCTATTTGATTTTATGTAATAGTGCGTTTGATGACTGTAGGTTCCTCAGCTACATACATTGACAAGCTTTTCTTTTGCGACTTCTAATCGACGTCCTTTTAACAAAAGATTTAGGATTTTAGTAGGAGTCTAACATCATGATACGCTTCATAGCTAAAATTTTAACCAAAACGTGTTAAGCCAATCCCTAAGTGATTTTGAAATCATCTCCTGTAGCACGGATGCCAACGCAAGGATTTTCAATCTGTGTTTCTTTTTTTTTTTTACTTTTCCGATGTTGTCATCATTAACAACTCGCATGAGGTAAGTTTTCGATGACTTCAGTTCCCTTTGTGTCACCCAAAAACTCGTATTCCTGATAAAGCACTTCTCCAAGATTTTCCATTATTTCGTAACAACAATTCCATTAGAAAGACGTAATTTCTAGTGAACTGGTTGTTCAATTTTGCTAAAAAATCGCCGGAATAACTTTTAACATCGTAACCAAACAGTTGACACATGTTTATTGACATATCAATATTAAATTTCACATAAATATAACATAGATTTCACCAATTTAGAATTTTTTTTTTTGCAATTTGCGAGCGAGTTTACAGGGTCCGCCATTTCAAAAAGCCATAAATTCGGGTTGGAAAATTATTTTTATTTTAAAGTAAAAAATCTGTGAAAATAATCACAAATTGACCAATTCACTTCTGCTCGATATGACCACCTTTTGCCTTAACTATGGCCTTGAGACGGTCAAAAAACGAATCGCAAGCTGCCCGAATATGACTTGCCGGTATTTTGCCCCACTCACGGATAATGGCTTTCTTCAGCGTCTCGAGATTAGTGTATTTTTTACTTCGGACCTTGCTCTCCAAAATGGCCCAGAGAGGCCATAATCCATTGGATTCGCATCTATTGAATTCGAGAGTCACTATGTGGTCGTAACGAAGTGCGGAATGTGGTTTTTTAGCCGTTCTTGATTCACTCGCGCTTTGTGAGATGGTGCTGAGTCTTGTTGAAACGTCTATGGTTTGCGACCGAAATGTTTGTTGCCCACGGCTTCCAGCAGCCTCCCGATAATCTATAATAAATAATATCGCATTTACTTTGACGCCGGGCTCGATGAAAACAATTGAAGAGCGCCCATCTGCGGTGACAGCGCATTATTTGTGGCGGGTGCTGCTTCCTGGTAGCCAACCGATGACTTAAATTCTCGTATGAACAATCGGTCAAGTAAATACTATCGTTTTGAGAGTTTACGAATTGCTGAATTGGAAAAAAATTTTCGTCAGAAAATACGATATTCGGAATTTGACCGCTTTCGTCCAAATCATATTGTATATATAGTATATAGATATTGATATCAGCAGATGTACATACATATGTACGCTCCCACATTACTAGGAGTAAAAATACATGCAAATATTTGGTAACTACTTCAACAGTAAACAATTCGCATCCAATATACTGCCAAATAGGACAAAAAAATTATACACACACATAAACAATCTGATATCAAATTGCATATGATTTTATAATTAACGCCCTGAGCAAAACGGAACACATTTGGCGGCGTTGATAATGGCTTTGAAATTGAAAATAATTCAAAAACGGGTACATTAATCAAAACCATTTTCGCCAGAAGCGTGTGGCAACACAGAAATACTGTCTACCACCAACAACACTTGGTGAAGCATGCAGCGTCAGTGGACAAAAGTGCAACGCAATGCAAATCGTGGAAATTGCAAAATTGGGAAAATAATTTTAGTTGCACTTTTTAATTGAATAAGCGCAGTGGCAAATACTTTAATCGATTGGAGCTCAACCAAAAGCGCTGGTAGCATATTGATGCAATGGCAAACCCTTATCTAGTGGCATGTCCGCTGTCGGAGCACCTACGCCACCCGCAATGGTGTAAAACACATCCGTTGCATCCGGTTCCGCCAAGCAACACGCGACGGTGCATTAAATGCATTTCTGTGCATATCTACATACATATGCTCACATGTATAATTTTTTTTGTCTTTATGCTCCCAACTCCCTGTTTCGCATAACGGTAATGAAATAAATCCATTTATTTGTTCATAATTTCCATAGCGACCACAACAATTGTCATATGAACAATGCCTTGGTGGCAGCAGCAAACAACTGCAACAGCTGCCGTGCAATCTCAGCCCACCCTATTATGGAATTCGACCAAATCTGCATCCGCTGTGGCTTTCATTACATTTATTGTTATGTGCTTTTTTCGTTTTTTCTTTTTTTTTTTTTTGATATTGTAAGTCCAATGATTGCATTAATTTCTCGTTTATATTCGTATTGCATATCACAAATGGACTGAGGTAGACGCTGCACAGGATTGAGTGCAGGTACACGTGTCGTATTTTTTCTATTAAGCATAGCAATTTTTATTGACAATATTTAATTTAAAACGAAGGTACACCGTTTTCCTTAGATATATTTATAAACAAATGCTAAATATAAGAAAATAAAATATAGCGATGGTGAGAGAAGAGATTTCAACATAAACATATAAAGGCCACCGATTTTTAAAAAAAATCTGAGAAATGTGCGTGATAATTTGTGACTGAAAGCTAGGGTTTTTTATTTTAAGTTGAAATAAGGGTGCCGTTTTATTATTTAAATTAAATTAAGTACAATGTGTTAGGGACATAACAAGGTAGCTTTACACCAAATTTTCTAAAATTATTTTTTTGTATAAGGTAAAAATAAAAACTTGAATATTTGAATTTTTGATAAATTTTGATTTTGTGTGAATATAGTGTTAGGACTGCTTCGACCAATAGAATTTTAACTGTCTTAAGATGTTACATCGGTTTCAAGTTTCACGGTTTCAAAATATCGATTTTTTAATGTCCTATTTAATTCTATATCACATATGGAATATTGTCCTGAATGCTTAAGTTAATCCGAGTAAGATTTTTGGAGATAGATCTTGAAATAGAGATCGCAATTTTTTCGGTCGGTTGTCAAGATTTCTCGTGAACCTTTCAGTCGATCTTAATGATATTTTACACATGCCTTCAAGATATATTTTATAAGGTCTAGAGCGAAGAATATTTTTTCAATTACAGCTATTTAAAGAAATTGTCAAATTTTCACCGATATTTTATTTTTACTTTTTTTTTCTGACAAAAATACAATTCTCACTTTTTTAAACAAAGTAACAACTTAATACAGAATTTAAAGCGTTTACAAGATATTCATGGTCAAACATCAACGAAAACAAAAAAATTATAGATAAAATATAACAACAAAAATTTTAAAAGTTTAGGCTTCGAAAAAACTTTATTATCAATTTCTTAGAAAAAACCAGAATACAATATTTTTTTCTGGCGGTCGGAAGCGAGGTACAAATTGTTCTATCAGATAATAAGAAAAACATAGAAAACCGTTGGGCAGAGGAGCTTTCCGTTACTATTAAGTTATTTATTTGGAGAGCCTTCTTAGAAGTGTATATCACCAAATTTTCAGAGTATGAAAAAAAATCGGTATTTTTGATCGATGTAATGTACATTTCTAATATCTTTCAGTTTACCATCGTCATATTTTTTTAAAAATAAATTAAATCAAATTAAAATATACTTATTTTTTAGAAATTGAGATATGATCTTTTTACGTTCAATAACCTTACAATTAAAAAAATAATAATCAATGAGACAGGAGTAAATCAACAAATCAAAAGATGAGGTAAGTAAGTAATTTAGAAAGCCAGAACTAAGCTGTTAAATATACAAAATATAAATTATTTAATAGATTTCATAAACTTGTAAATAAAAAAAAAATTCATATTGCATATACAAATGGGTAACGAATGTACATATGTACATATATTTGAGAATAGTCTCCGGAAACTTTAAAATGATCCAGCACATAATTTCGGAAATATGAAGGTTAAATACTTTAACTTTTAAAGTTAGTGTAAGGTGCTACCCAAACTTTAATCCCAATCTCATTTTTCTCGAAACGACGTTTTCAGCGTCGGTAAGCTAAATTTCTCCGAAATGTCTGGCCGATTGGCTTAAAATTTTTAAACGATCTGACCATTTATTTGATATGTCAAAGGGAAATGAATCATAACATTGAAATTGAATCCGCGTACGATAAAAACTGCCAATGGGGAATATACATGAATCCAACCGCTTTTATGTTACATTTTATTACTACTTACCCTGAAAATAAGAAAATTATTTAGTTAATCTCATATTGATAGAAAAAGAATACCTGAATGACGTGGGTCTTAAGCAGCATCAGGTGCAGCTCACCTGTTATTGTAATTTACTATTCCCCATTCACGCTGGAAACACCAAAACATAACCAAAACTCTATTATAAGGACAGGAAACACACAATCTTTTATTTATAGCTTCCGCACAACTTTTAAACACTATAAAGCCTTTCACAAAACGTTGGGCTCCACTTTGCACATGCAACTGCACATTATAAAACACACACACATTCTATGAACTTTTCACTGCACTTCACTTTCACCATTTCACTTACATTACACTTGAACTTTTTCAGACTATTACGTGCACTTAAAATAAATATTTTTATTAAAATTCTTAGTTTTCTGATTATAACGGCATCCGGAAAAACTTTAAGCGACGCGGCGGAATAGCGGGATTTTTATTTGACAAATGTGGTTTTTGTTATTTTAGTACAGACAGCAACCAGTTGCCAATGACGTTTTCTTTTATCTCTTTGTTCTCTCCTCAACTTTTATGTTTATGACAGAGAATGTATAATAAAGTGAATTAATAATAATAATTAATAATAATAATTCACTTTATTATACGTTCTCTGGTGACTGTTTCGCAAAATGAATATACATTTGTGATAGTAAACTTAATTGGAATGCAAAATCTTTTTCGTTTATGAGTTATTTTAACTAGAAATACTATAGGAAAACCAACAATTTAATTTTTTTTTATTACGTCTGAGTTAAACAATTATTTGCAGAAAAAAAACAAAAAAAGATTGTATTTTGTTAAATTTTACGCAAACATTGTCAGTCTGGCAATACCTAACACGTCGCTGACAAACAACAAAAGAGACTGCAATAGAGTTGAGCTCTGAAAATCTTCGTAGAAAGTCGCAAAACAACAAAAAATTAAATGTGTGGCATTAGTTTTATTTAATTCGATTTAAAACGTAAAAACCATAATTCAAATTGCAAACATTGCGTCGTAAGACGTCCGGGCCTCCGCCGAAACCATAACAGACAGCTGAAGACTGATTTGGGGTCGAGTGAACCTCTGGGATTGTGCGTGACGATTGTTACTGTTGCTGTCAGAGCAAAATAAAAAGTGACAAATGGCCGGGTCTGCGCTGAGAAGGCTTATGGCGGAATACAAACGTAAGTTTAGAAATTCCAAAGTTCGTTTATGATTTATTGAACTACGAAAAGTTTGTTTCACAAATTTCGTAATTTGCTTAATGAAATAAAAATAATGTGCAGACTAAAAACGTGGACCTACGTACTATGCATGTGTTATGTTACATATTTACAGAGTTGACCCTGGACCCACCGGAGGGCATAGTGGCTGGTCCCGTTAGTGAAGACAATTTTTTCGAGTGGGAAGCGCTGATAGCGTAAGTAGTGTTGGATATAAATTGTTATCAAAATATAAGTTTCCATTTTTTGAGTGTTTCTAAATTTCTCTTTTATTCTCCTATATAGTGGACCTGAAGGAACTTGCTTCGAAGGTGGTGTATTTCCGGCGCGTCTCCAATTTCCGCCCGACTATCCGCTTAGCCCACCGAAAATGAAATTTACCTGTGACATGTTCCATCCCAACAGTAAGCTACATAAACTTTCCAAACTTGAATACTTAGAAAGCATTAGATATATTAAATATTATATGTATTATTAACAGTTTTTGCCGATGGACGAGTTTGCATATCAATATTGCATGCACCTGGTGATGACCCCATGGGATACGAATTGTCTGCCGAACGGTGGAGTCCAGTGCAAAGCGTTGAAAAAATTCTACTAAGTGTTGTTTCGATGTTGGCTGGTGAGTTCGCGAGAAATTCGTTAAAAAAAAATTATAAATAGTCTTATAAAAATAGACATTCAAAGTTACCTAAATCTATAACAACAAACTATTTTTTTCGACCTTTGCCCATTGAATATTTTTTTCCACATATTGCAAGGACTTTTATCATGTTATTGCTAATCATGTTTTGAACATATTCACGTACTTTCAACATGTCGTAAATATGTGTAAATTCACACATATTTTTTTGTCTAATTTGTCCGTTCTATGATGTTGTTTTTGCTTTGACGGTTTGTTATAAATTATTATTATCTCTTGTATTGCAGAACCAAATGCAGAATCGGGTGCTAATGTAGATGCAGCTATAATGTGGCGTGAACGACGCGAAGAGTTCAACGAAATCGCCAAACGTTTAGTGCGGAAAACACTCGGTATACCATCATAAAATAGGCAGTGGAGCGACAACAATCAGAACGATAACGACATTAAGGACACTGTATTACTCCTTCCACACAAAGAGATTCATTCGAACATCGCGACGGAAGTAATGTTAAATACAGCTGAGCGACACCTACACACAAAGCGCGACTAAAATCAGTTAACAGCAAGCTAAATTTATATAAATGGCGTTTGAAAAAGCAACCAAAAGCATCCATTTATTTGAAACTCTTTAAAATATATAAATACTTATATTGTTCTCGCAACTTGATTTTTAAATGCAGTTTTCTATGCTCTTTAATACTTAAATCACGCAAAAAAAAATGCAGCAAACTAACTATCAACCTATCTTTTACGCACTTGAACTCAGCTATATTCTTATCTCAGTTGCATTTTGCAAATGCCAGAGAATTGCTACTATTTTATGTGCTACATATACATGAACATAAATACAATAGTAAGAAATACGTCTATAACGCAATAGAAATTTTGAATTATATAAAGTAACATATATAATTGTTTAGATTTAAAGCATTAAAGCCGTAAGGAACATAAAACTTAGCGCAAATTTTAGGTAAATATGCTCTTTAAAACATAGGTTTGCTTTACGCCGACGCCCATAGAACGATTACTTATGTAATATACTTAACTACTACTAATCTATTCTCATAGGCTGTACTGTAGATAAAAATATAAAATTTTCAATTAAACTGACATTTACTTAAAAAGTTAAATTTTATCTACTTTTCCAAATTATTTGCAATTATTGTTAAAACTCAGCCCAAAAACACACAGGTTTTTATGTATTAAAAGATAAAAATGTATAAAAGGAATTATTTTTGTGTACCTTATTTTTTAACTTGACCTTCTAGTATAAGAAAGAAAGTCAGGCACATACATCAAATTTCTATGTTAGTGCGAAATAAAATATATGCAATGTATATATTTAATATGAAATGCCTTTGATTATTTGAAAATATTGGTGATGTCAAGAGGAGGGTATTCTTCAAATTTTCATTAAAATAAATAATAAACAATTCTGTCAAGACTGAACCGAAAACAGCTCTACAAGGAAGCCTACCGTCAATCAAATGGCTTAACAGGTGGTGGCGCGGTCAAAAGCCATTAAATTTTCCTTTCACTTTTCGCTGTTAACGAAGTTTTTAATAAACAATACGATAAAATTTACGAAAAAACTTCCAAAGGCACAAAAAACGTTGTTCGAAGGCTTCAAATTGTCACCATCCAACTGCTCTAATAGTTCAATCATTCACTTCTGTGTAAAAAAAGAGTTAAAACTTGTGCAAAATGTAGAAGCAGGATATTTTAAAAGGCGTGGTAAAACAGTTAAGCAATACTCTCTTCGTTGGAGAGCATTGGATCATCCAGGAAGATTCTGTTTCAGTCAGTAAAAGGCAAAAACCAAACGGCAATGGCTCAAAAGCATTTCGGTTGAAAATCTAGATTTGAATCCATACAGGACTACAGTTTATTGTCAGAGTTGGAGAATATGGCCTCTCCATAGTCCACAGAAATTGGGAAAGTTTCGAAAAATCTTTCATTCGAGCAGCCAATGTCCAAATCGTTTGAAAGCTTGTGTGCAGCTTACGAGGATACAAATTTGTACATCGTGTATTTAAATAAAAGTTACTTTACAAATGGCTTTTAGTTTCAATTTCACAACGGTTTTAACTTGTAACAGAACTTATGGTAGGAATAACTATAACAATCCACCCACAATGAACCAAATACTAGATCCTTGTGAACTAAACATTTATATTGTTTTACTGATAGTCCTTCGTTGGATATATGCATATATCTAAATCCAAGTGCTTTCATTGAATTAAACAAGACAAGCAGCACTTGTTCACACTTCCGGAGAGCGCCAGCGAAGTGCTTGTTATTAACACAATAAGCGCAATTTCTACTATTAATAAAATAGCTAACAAATGCTATATGGAAACTATTTCCAGGCAGTTATGGGTCCAACTGTTCCCATTGTATGCTTCAAATTGTTTGTGGTGGAGAAAAATTAGTTTCTTTTGGCTATTTGCAATATTTAAATTCACCGCCACGTAAATGATTTTTAAAAATAATAAGTGTTATTTAAAAGAAATGCAAATATTGAATTGTTTTCATTGTGAACAATGCTTTGTTAAGAAAATTAAATTATTTTATTATTAATTAACATTTCCAAAATATTTTTCATTTCCTTTTTCACGCCGTATCCGGTGTAAGCACTTGTCAAATGATGGAAATACAAAACGGTTGGTAGCAATGTCACTTTGACACTAGCGCTTGAATGCTGCCTCCAATTAGACAGTTTGCTTTTATTGTTGGTGTGTGACAAGCCGTGCGAGTATCTGCATCTCGCCGATACTGTGGAAATTTTTTTGAATATACTAAACCAAGTCAAAGCGCACATCTCGGTAATTGTTTTTCTTCTGGTTTCAGCCATTTTGTACCTTTACAAAATTCAACCAATATTGTATATAGTGAAATAAAGAAAAGTGAAACGTGTAAAGCATTTACAAAAACAAGGTATGTTAAATACTGAATCAGCGCAAATAAAAACGATTGTGAGTTTAATATTGTAAAACTTGTGAAATAATGAAAAATCGGTGGACGCATGTACGGTGAGAAAGTCGAAACGCTGGAAGGGAAGGTCGGTCGGTGCGTTTTAAAAGGCAGACAAGCATTACGGGTACGTGTATGATTCATTGAACGTATTCGAAAACGGTTAGCTAAGTTGGCCGCTTGCCTGTCTGCCTGCCTGCTGCCCTTGTTTTTAGGTCTATCGGTCGACGGTGTAATAATACCTAATTGGTTAGTTGGTTGATTTAAAATGTCTAACAAAATAGACAACAATATGCTGGCTATATACACCACAAAAACCTATTCAAGGTTTCGTTTTCAATATATTATATATGTATGTACATATGTACTATATATGAATATGTGTTAGTAAGTGATAGCATTAAACATATGTATAATTTTTAGCGCAAGACTTTTTTTAGAGATGAACTGTACTAACCAAACATACTATCCACTTTGAAATCGAGCTAATTGAATTAAGAATTTAATTTCTTTTAATAACAGAAAAAAAGAGTTGAAATAAGATCACCATAAACGCTTAGCACATAGTATTCAATAAGAAAAACAAACAAAATACTCTCGTTGAAATTTCATCGGCAGCTGGTATTGCTGTTGTGGTTATATGGTGATTACCACATAGTCAATAGGTATGTGCCGCTCAGATACAAATGTTGTATATTTCATATACATATGTGTATGCATGCTTGTTATCTATGTACGTAACTGTATACATGTGCTAGCGCACACGTTCGGGCGGAACTGCGTACTTTGCAGAGACGGCGACGCGTTTGGTTAGGTAATTAATGAAGAGCGACGCGACTGCGACGCAGCAGTGGTCAAGTGGCTCATGGTGCAGGCATGCGGTGAGACACTAATGTACCTCATAAAATAATAAACTATGTAGATGTATGTACATATATATGTGCATATTCACATACATACACATTATATATATGTAAAATTCCAGACCGAAACCACTAAAAGGCATAATGTTTTGTTTTAACAAGAATGAGCACCAACGCCAGTAGTAGAAGTAGATTAGCTGGCACTAAGTTATCTGTCGACGCACGCTGGATAAATCATCATCGCTATATTAAATCTACTGTTCAGATTGAGTTGTCGACGCCTGACTTGTTGTTCGGCAGAGAGATGAAAGCAAACGTGAATTTGACAGCGTAAAATGATTTATGTGGAATGTAAACAAAAGCATTTTTTATTGGCAAAGTTTTCATAACGAAAAAGTGTATGTAAATGCGTGAAAAGCACTGTGTGGGCTTTTAAGAGCAAAATTTGCGCCAAATTTATTCATAAACATTTATAAATGTGGACGTGTGTGCGTTTGTAAGTGCAAATGTTATCAGTGTTATATTTTCTGAATTTAAAAATCTTTTTTTTTTTTTTTAATTTAATTATTTAAATAATATAAACAAATATTTAGTTAAATAGCAACGCTCATGCAGATAAATATTGTTTTAGAAATAAATACAGTTATTAAGCAAATGCGAAATTTTAGCACGTCATAGACTTCATACTAATTGCGTTCTAATTAGAACAAAACAAATGAAAAGAATAAATGATTTTCCCGTGACGTAAATTTTTAACTTCCGCTGAGTTTACAATTAAAATTATAAATCCACAGTGAAGAAAACGATTGAGCCAAAGTTTATTACGTTACTAAATATGTGTTTTTCATATTAATTTGCACTCATGATATTGCATTAATTTTAATTTCAAATAAATTTATAATCGCAATATTTACACACCTCGACTTAAAGTAAACTTAACGCCGAAAGTTCTAAATTTTATGTAAATATAAATATTATTATGCACATGTCAGACTAAAAGCAAATTTTAAATTTAAATTAATTATAGTTAATTAATGTAAATTATTGAAATGTTATATAAATGGCATTCAGATGTACTAAATGGAATCAGCTGCTTCTCATTTCGTTGGAAAAAATTTGTTTACCTGAACCGGATCTATTAAATAATCCCTACTTTTTTGAGATATCGATCTAATACTTTCCAGCCCTTTTTTGACCCGAAATAGCTTCGTATTTCTCGGACATACCGATATCAGACTACTATAGCTTGTTGCTGCCATACAAACTGACCGATCCAAAACAAGTTCTTCTATGGAAAACTTTTTTATTTGACCAGGTATCTGCATGAAATTTCGCACGTGCTATTTTTCAGGGCAACGGTGTAATCTCCCAACAAATTGTTCAGATCGAATCACCAGCGCATATAGCTGTTATACAAACTGATCGATTAAAATCAAGTTTTTGTATAAAATGTGGCATTATAGCTTCGTTAGTGCCGAAGTTGACCACATTTCTACATCAATTTAAAAAAACCTTGTAGATTTCTCTATTTTAATTTTACTTTACTAGCGATCCTCAAATTTATTTCACCAGAATTTCAACTGATAGATTCAAAACACCGCGATATAATTAACTTTCAAAAAAAGTTTGCTTTATCATCAATTTTCTTGCTGAGCTTTAATTAAATGATTTTTTTTTTTTTTATTTTAAAAATTAACTCACGTGCAAAACATTTATATATGTACATAGTATGTACAAAATCTGAACACGCAGCCCGCCTAACGCTAATGTGGAAGATTTTCAAACTATTTTCTGCAAACTCATTTGATTACGAGTAAACAGGAAAACTAAAATTTTTTATTTGTGTTGTATTTGTTAGGAAAAATATTTGTTTTTGTCAGATTAGCTGATCTCTGAAAAGAAGCGTTTTATTTACATACGAAGAATACATACGAAGAATGTTCATTTATATATGTATGTATGTATGTATAGCTGTTTATTTGGTTATCTAAAATTCATATTTTTTGATTAATAAAAAAGATTAGAATGTATGATGTGAAAAGCAACAATAAGCTTCTTAGAATATAGGGTTAGTGAACTGATAATTCTTTTTACCGGTTAGAAGTAACTAATTTATCGGTTATAACTGCATTATGAAAATTTTAACACTAATAAATTTAAACCTGGTCATTTAAATAGTTATTGGTAATCAATGGATCTAAGCAAAAATCTAATCTAAGGAAATTTAGGTCTATAGTTTTGGTATGACCTTTGACTCTTGATAAAATTTGTCTTTCTACATAGGGTTTCGTCGTTTGTGGCAGAATATATCATGGAGAATAAACATATGTCTTAAACATATCGCATATATGTACATGCATACATATATTACATAAAACTGAATATCATTGAAAATCTGTCGCGCCAAACATTTTCTCTCTGTTTTAAACTTTCTCAAAAACTATCTTTACATCTGTTGATCACAACTTTGAACTTGGTGCATAACTCTATAATAAAACTGTTAATTTTTTCCACATTCTTATGTACTTAATTAAATAACCTGATTGTTTGTAAACTTTCTTCCATTCTACTACGCTTCGTTACACACAAAAGCACACGCGTGCATTTAAATAAGTTTCAATTAATCTTCATAGTGTTAGCAAATCTTTACATTTCCGCATATTTGCGCTTTACTCTGGATCATTTACAAATACAAATATGGTCCGTTTTTTGTAAATAAATAAGCTAATAAATACGCAAATTATACATAAAGTGCTGACGCTCTTCTAATGAATCGAGAGATGAGTAATTTTATTAGCATTGAATATTTTTCTCAGAGCAGTATGTGTGTGTACAAAAGTTTGATTATTTGTATATATAGTATGTAAGTAAATTATATCTACTTTTTAGAAACGTTTTTTTTTTTCGCCATAACAAACATTTAATTTCGAGGCTTACGTTTTCTAGAACAAGCTATACTATATTTCAAATCTTTAGTTTGGAAAATTAATAAAAAAATGTAATCGCTTTTACATGTACATTTTTGGACAAGAGAACAGAGCTCAAGGACAGCAAGCAGAAATGAAGAATCGAGGACAGATATTTTTATAAATAAAAAAACTAAAAGTAGGGGGTTTTGCTTCTAGAAAAGCTCCCTTCTAATTCCAAGAATCCGACTTACATATGTAGTAATGTACCCTCACACTTTCGGATACTTCAATCATAAGTTTTGAAATGTTCAATTGAGAAATTTTAATAGAATATATTATCATTTACAACCTTTTACTTTTTCTTTATTTGGACAAAACGTTTGAATCTTCATAGAATGTGTTTAAAATATCCTAGTTAAGAGTATTCGAACAGAATAGTCTTCTTAATTAAACTCTAAAGTTATTTTAAGTAATGTGCCCATCCGGGCAGACAGAGTCTGGAAAAGCTTCTAGTAAAGCAATGTTTTCTCAGTCTAACTAATATTTGTGGTAAAAAATAATATATGCTAAATATATCTCATATATTGTACGAGATATCTACTGCAAAGTAAAGGGATATTTGTATAACTAACAAGGACATTTAAACAATAACCCGATTTTTCTACTTATTTAGAAGTTTATTGGTCAATATTGCCACAATGGAATCCCAGCCGGTGGAAGCAACCGAAGTTTGACACCTTTTTGGAAATTTCATCGATGACTTGATTAAATTTTACCAAATTTAATAGGTTTATCCGGAAGTAATAGGCCTAAGTCGATTTAAAAAAATGTATTGAACCAATTGTTACAATTCCTTAAAAACTTTAAAAATATGCTTCTTCTGCGTCGATACAGTGCTGCCAGCGCGATTTCCAAGCATTGAGGACGTCACGGAAGGCACTCTGCGGTGTGGCCTAGAGAGCCGAGGTGCATGCTGCTTGGATCCCCTCTGACGTCTGAAAGCAACGAAACAAAAAAGGTCAGCCTGTCTCCTGTAATTACGGGTCACTTTCACACATGTTCAAATATTCTTGTCACACTTTCGCTGCAATTTCTGGTCGTCAGTTCAAATACTCCGTCACAATGTCATGAACCACATTTTTTGATACATTTAACATCTGGGCAATTAAACAAATACTTACTTGACGACCTGAGTTCAAAACTTTACACACGATGGCACACGAGCCATTTTGTTGGAGTTTGTCGAAGTCGCAGGTCTCGTAGCACTGTCTTCATCAGCGACCTCTTTCCAGCCCTCCAAAAAGGCCTGGTGCCACCGAAACACACCACTTCTTGCTGAAGCAACATCTGGGTAAGCCTGCTTGATCATATCAAACGTCTCTGTCGCAGATTTACCGAGTTTTACATATAATTTCATCGCGTACCTCTGCTCTAGAGGGCGCTGCATTTCCGGCTAGCATCACTCACAGAAACACGTCGCGCGAAAATGTTTTCCCTGACTCTCCAGCTGATCGGAGACAACTGACCAGCTCGTTCGTTAACTCTACGCAATCCAGTCGGTACGCGCATGCTCCGAAATACAGCCGCGGCGGAAGAAAATCAGTCCTACTACTTTCCAAACAAACACTGGACTGACGAACAGACAGAGATTGAAAAATCTTACGTTAAGTTTACCTTAAAGAAGAAAACGTTGGAGACCTCATTCAATATTTATGTAAATGGTCAGCGTTATGAGCTGTTAGACTTAGTCATGTCCGTCCAATTAGTCCTTCAGTGTTTGAGATATCGATGTAAAATTCTTCACACGTCCTTTTCTCCCCAGGTAGCTGCTAATTTGTGGGAACCGCCGATATTGGGCCACTGCAGTATATAGCTGGCATACAAACTGTACAATGGGAATCTAGTCCTTGTATGGAAAACTTTTTCATTTGACTAGATATTTTCATGCAGTTTGGCTTGGTTTATTGTCTAGGACAATAACACAATCTTCGAAGAAATCGTTCAGATCGAATAACGGTAGCATACAATTCCCATGCAAACTGAACGTTCAAAACCAAGTTCTCATGAGGAAAAAGTCAGTGCAAACGAAGTTTTTTTTCTCATTATTTTCATGTTTTTAATTGTTTTTATCAATATCATACGATTTTGTTAAAAAAAACAAACTTTTCTTTTAAATTATTTTGCAAACTAAATCAAAATGTGCATTAACCGAACAATTTGTTGAGCTAAGTAGTCATATATCAGAAGTTTGTGTGTGTGTGACTTACATATGTATGCATATTACTAAGTTGTGTGCAGAGTGCGCGACGCGTGCTTTTGGCACTCACATTTTCATTGAATTATAAACAAATCGACAAGCCGGATTCATGGCATTGTCGTTGGCACTTGAAATGCGAAATTGATAAGCGTTTTATAAATGTTTGCGTGATTACAAAGTGCCACACAAACACACATACACAACTTTAGTACATTTATTATAAATAGGCGTTTAGTAAGTAGTGAGCAAAATCGCACCTGCCAACGAATGGAGTAAGTGAAGAAGTTAGAAAATATTTAACATAAATTATAACTTCGACGTCAGTTGGTCGTTTGGTGCATGAAAATCTTTTAGTATTGGCAAATAGTACTAAAAATAAAAATTCTCGCATATTATGCAAAATAAACAACAACAAAGCTGAGCCATCCATCAGCGCAAAAATGAAGCGTACCGTACATTTTTAGACGGTACCATTTGCGACAGCAGCAACAACAACAAAAGTAATTGCGCTCGCATATACATATGTATGTATGTAAATATGTATGAGTACAAACAAAAGTGTATAAAACAAACATATTTATATTTGTATGTGTGTTGGTATGTGTGACTTTAATAGTTAGCGTGCCCAAACGAATACGAATGGGCGCGTTAAATTCAAAAGCAAATTTTGAGTTTGCTTGTGGGCGCCCCGGCTTGTACCCGCACTACTACATTCCTTTGATTTTTTTTAATATATTTGGTAATACATTTTTTATATACATTTAGAATTATTATATACGATGTGAAAATCATATATTCGTGGGAAGACATCTACGTTTTACGCCATCATGCAGATTTAAGAAAATATGGCTAGCGGTAGTTTGTCGCAGTCAGACTTAAGATTTTGCCTTCCTACGTTGTCAGCTGTAAAATTGTTAAGATATTAAATTTTTCATAGAGCTACCTAAGTGGGCGTTGGAAGCTTTATAAGCTTAGCTAAATTTCCTTCGGACATATTTCTAGGCTACTGAGACTCTGACTAGAGTACTTCAATCAGTTTATCAGCAGAAAATATAAATATATCGCATCTTTAACCTTATGAGTTTCCAATATTACCTGGCCTTAATTAAATTTGGAATAGACTTCCCTAGTTGACCTCACATATCAGTTAGTTTCCTATAGCAGTATATATAGTAGCTTTATAAGCGTCGGAGTCTAGCTGGTGAAGAGAGCGTACTGTTTTTGAATGTTTAATGATAGTTGGGTCGACAAAACCGGACCCGTCCCAGATTTTTATGCTGTCAAGTATTTTCAACTCCGCAACATGACTTAACATTTTTGAAGAACGTTTTCTGCCGTTACATCAACGACAGTCAGGCTTAATGTTAAGTGCCACTTGAGCCTTCAGCGCTTTACCATTAATTAATATAGGGTAGTTCGCTCGCTTCCGTTCTGGAAATTTCGATGTGACAGATTTACCTCGCTCTGAACAACCTATCGTTGAAAAAGCCAATGAAGTTATGGATAAGATTGACCAGGACCGTCACATAAGCTGCCATGACATCGCTAAGGAGCTTAACATCCATCATCAAACGGGTTTGAACCATTTAAAAAAATTCTGGCTCGATGTTTGGGGTATTGTCTGTCAAAAATTTAATGCACCAAATTAATATATTGGATAATTGCTGAAACGAAATGAAATCGAACCATTTCTGAATCCAATGGTAACAGGAGACCAAAAGTCGATCAAATTCAGCAATAATGTGCGAAAAAGATCATGGTCCAAGCGTGTTGAAGCTGAACAAATGGTTGCAAAGCCTGGATCGACACCTCGAAAGGTTATGCTGAGTGTTTGGTGGGATTGGAAAGCAATCGTCCACTATGAGCTGATCCACCCTGGTCGAGCGATTGATTCTATATTCTACTGTCAACAACTGATGAGATTGAAGCCAGCAATCGAAAAAAACGGCCAGAACTCATCAACAGAAAGGACTTCGTCTTCCATTGGAACAACGTCAGACCACACACACATCTTTGATGACTCGACAAAAATTGGTAGAGCTTGGTTGGGAAGTATTGATGCATCCACCTGATCTTGCACCGTCGGGCTACCATTTGTTTCGGTCAATGCAGAACTCCCTTAATGAAGTAAAGATGACTTCAAGAGAAGTTTTTCGCCGAGAAACTAGAAGAGCTTTACACTGAGGGAATAATGACAAAAAGTGGTTGACCAAAGGGTACATATTTAGTTCACTAAAGTTGATTATAAATATTAAAAAAAAAAAAATAGTTGAAGTTTGATTAGAAATACGAAACAACTTTTTCGGTTACCCTATATTATAACTATGACATAAGTTATACGTTGACATTGAATGTAATCGTCTTTTAGTAGCTCCAGAACTTCGTTCGCAGTCAGGTTGCAGATCTATATGCAAACTGACACCACCGCTCTGATTTTCTAACATAACTGGGGAGTTCAGAAAATCTAATTCCAACCGTTTGGACTCAGAAAGGTTCGATCTTTCGAATTGAGTCCATAAAGCTAATCTTTGGAACTAGTCCATCAGTTTGTGAAATATTAGTCTGAAATCTTGCACCAGTCTTTCTTCACCTAATACGATTTATATTTGGTGGAACGTTCGATATCAGTTCACTATAGCATATATGTAAATGTCCTACAAACTGACCGATCAAAATAAAGTTCTTGTAAGAAAAGATTGTTGTCTCACAAGATATCCTCACGAAATTTGGAATGGACCACTATAACATGTAGCTGCCGTACAAACTGACCAATCAAAATGAAGATAATTTTTATACCTTGGGTGTAGGTTTGCCAGGAATTTTGTGCCTCCAGAATGATACGTTCGAGACCCTATAAAAGATATACATATATAAATAATGAGTGTGATGAATTGAGTCGTTTTAGCCCTTTAGTCTTTTTCTCCACATTTGTCGGAACCGTTGATATTGGACCACTAACGCATTTGACGAGATACATATCTTCATGAATTTTTTCATAGATTATTTTCTAAGGCAATGATGCTATCTCCGCAGAAATTATTTCAATCGGATTACTATAGCATACAGAACGAGTCATCAAATTTTTGTAAGCAACCTTTTTGTATGTGATACCTTCGGTGCAAACGAAGTTAACGTTTTTTCTTGTCATAAATGTGATGTGTATTATAAGTTCGGTGTGACCGAAGTTTGCGATTATTCTTGTTTATATTTTACAAAGTTGTCACATACAACCTAAAAATTTTAAGTTGTCAAGTATCAAAAATATATGCGTTCAGTGAAAGCGAAAGCTGCCAAATTTTGTTGACTTTGCATGACCGCACGTCAGATGTCAAAAAGTCTTTTAAATGCCTCATGGATCAACGGCTTATGCCTCGACAACGACCTTTCAATCTGTTTCTACCTTTATCACAAGTTGCACGAATGAGCAAAACTGACGTCGTTTCCGCATGCTGTCTGACAGCTGACAAACATTAAATACCAAACATAGATACGTGCTTCTTAAAAAGGGAATATTCACCACCATGTAATGCCACGAATCGACCACAATGCGGGGTTATTGGCGTCCGTGCGCACAGATATTGGCTAAAGCATTACATTATCACGGATTGGTGGCGTTATCAGCTGTCACGATATGACAGAATCACCAAACTCGGCGATATGCACATAATTATAAAATATTATATAATAAGCAAACATGGTTATATGTATGTATGTATGTGTGCGCACATGTGACCGCTATTGTGTGCGTTTTTTGTTAGCATTTCTCCACTTGTTGCGGTTGAGTTCTAAATTTCTTTGCTGTTGTTTATTTTGCGACAAACGACAAAAATCACAACACACACACACACATACGCACAGACTGGTCTTAAACGGTACGTTGCCAAACAGGTTAGCAAAAACAAGTTGTCGCATTTCACGTTTGTCTGTATATTTTCTTGTCATATTTATCAGTCGACGTTTAGTGTTAATATGTATGTTTGTGTGTGTGTGTGTGTATGTTTAGAAGTGACATTAGCTAGCTAACGAGCCCACCGGCACTCTCGGGCGGTTAATTAAAATTTTAAATGGTTACGTACGTGTGTATATGTCTGTAAATATTTAAACTTAAATAGTTGTCTATATATACAATAGTAAGAATATGTACCGTCTGATCAAAATTAAACCGGACTGATAAAAATAATTAGATTTTAACGCATTTCCACACAAATCTTTATACCCGTCTGCATAATCTGCTATATCCGAGCCAATGCTATCATTACTTATCAAATTTTCCATGCACTTGGCTTAAGTCTCGACTGTGGCGAGTCAGTGGCTTCGACAAATTTTGATTTTTTCGGTTACGACTAATTTTGTAGCGTCGTGGTGAATGCACAATTTCGACGTCTTATTCATAAACCCACCAGTAATAATGCGCTTGCTGACTGTAGCTATCTTTTCAAAATAGTCTGATCGTTTGGTACGAGTATTACATTGGCACACTTCATACCCACAATATGAACCAAAATGTCTTGAGTCAATCCATAAGAGATGTTGAGATCCTTTGGTATCTTTATGAAGCCAGCACGATGATTTTCAAGCACAGGTTTTTAAATTATTGATGCTGTCGTCATTAACAGAGGTGGATGGACGACACTCATGAGACTAGTCTTCGATGGCTTCCCGACCTTGACTGAATGCTTTGTACTACTCAAATACTTGTGTTCGCGATAAAATAGACACCCAAAATACCTTTGAAACATTTTTAACGATTCCGTAGCCGTGTTTTGTTTGGAAACAAATTTCAAGCAAAATTGTTGTTTAATTTTCTTTTTCCTTTCTTTCTAATTGACATAAGCAGTTCAAACTTCACATAGCAGAACAAATGCTGTACCAATCTACAGAAAAATTTTTATCGATTCGGTTTGAGCACGCAGTTTTCAATGACCAGTCCGGGTCAAATTTGATCAGATGGTATATTGGAATATTCAAGCTCAAATTGTTATTATCTTTACGTATGTTTGTATATATATACATATCTCACTCAGTAGCCGATTTTCAGGACTATAATAAATGTTTTTATTAAAATATGTGAATATTTTTTTATATTCCGAGTCAATTTTGAACAGATGGTATATTATTATGTTCGTACTCAAATAGTTTTAGACAGTATATATGTATATATTTGCTTGAATATATTATGAAAATGCAAATCTATATTTAAACGCTTCTCATGAAAATATAAGCTTAATTTAATTAACCACAAATGCCACAAGAATGACGTCACGCATTGTAAAATATTTGCACAAAAATGCAAATACTATATATCAAACTCAACTTCCATTTGACGGACGGAGCCACTGAACCGCATTTCGTGTTATTTTTCACTTTTCGCTTTCGCATTGCTGAAATTTACAAATTTGCCTTGGCACAACAACACAAGAGTCGACTTTTAAGACCTTATATGACTAGGTAAAAATCGAGTTTACTTTTTTAGAACTTTTTCCGGCGCTTTGTGCTTAATTGTCAATGTGGTCTTTTTGCGCAGGCGTCTAAAATTTGCATTGCGCATTAGTAGGCGCTGCGTTTGGAAAGTTCAACAATGTTGTTGCAATCGGTATTAGTTGCAACAGCGCCGCAACAGTAGATATAAGCGAACTGGACACATATTATACATACATATCTACATATGTGCTGTATGTATATGCATACATGTACCTTTGCTTCCCCATATGCTTTCCAATGCAGCGCTCATGACATGCGCTGGCGCTGGCGCTTTAAACGCGGCTGCTTGTTTGAAATTATTCCGATCGTTAAGGCTTGAAAAAAATTTCCACCGTTTTATTGCAAAAATAAGTGTTGCACAATTTCTTTCGAATAATTGTGCGAAACAATTGCAGGCATTCAATAAGACAATTGAAATCGCATAATTTGCTTATAGAACTGTACTTTGTGCATGCATGATAAATACAGTTATACATAAATAGGTACATGTATGTCCAAAGGTACAAATGAACTCAATTGAATTTATGGATTAAGTCGGATGCATCGCAAAAACCGGCGGGCAGCATAAATAACTGGACCAATACCAACTAGTTCATAACTATTTATACATATAAAAAGGTTAAGGGATGTCGCGCTTCGGCAGTGGTAGCAATGATGACCGATATGTTTTATCTAGCGATTCACGTTTATTTCGCATTCTCAACGGAACCAAATTAAATTTAATGTTTCCTCCAACTCCAATTTTTTATATTCAAGAAATATGTAGCAATAAAATCTTAACTATATAAATATATCAAAATATATTAACAGTTCAATATAACCTCAAAATTTGCCTGTTAAGTAAAATAAGAATTGATTTGGTCAGATTATGGCTCAAATGATCTCCTATGTTACAGGGCAAAAAATAGTAAAACTTTTGTTCATAATTTTAAAACTCTTAAACCCCTCAAGTAATCCCCTTGCCACAATACTCTAGTGCAAAATATTTTTTCCAATTTCCGAAAAAGTTGTCAAAGTCAAATTTCGGAATAGCCTTCACTGCGCGTAGAGATTCACGTTTAATATCTTCAATTGATTCAAAACAGTTTCCCCGAAGCGGTCGTTTGAGTTTATTGAATAGCCAGAAGTCACACGGACCTAAATCAGATGAAGACTGTGGTTCCGGCGCTATATTCGTTGAAAAATTGAGGAAAACTCACAAAGAAAGAAAAGAACGCAGTATGCGTAGGCAAAAACTAAGATTTCTCGGCCCATATTTACGGCCACGTTTCACGAATAGCTGCGCCTAAACGACACACAACACTCAAATAATATAGTACAGAATTAAAAAAGTATTCCTTGTTGGGAGTTTGGACGTTCGGAAGGAATTCGGGGTGCATCACCAAACTAAATACTAAACTCATCGCCAGTAATAGTACATTTCATGACATCCTGCTGATCCGAAAGCATTGTTTCACAGGCGTCAACGCGAGGAAAAAATTTAGGGATTTTGGAAACAAATCGCTTTTACTTTTCTCAGGACCTATATATTGGTTTTAACTATTTTTCCGATATTCCAACAATGCCATTAAGATCTCTGACTGTTAATCGTCGAAAATCAAGCATCAATTAATTTATTCTATTGACGTGTTGATCATCAGTTGATGTTGATAGCTATTCCGGACATGGTTCGGCATCAACGCGTTATCGACCCCCTTTGAGAATTTTTTACAACAAGCAAGTGTTTTTGCTCGCGACAAAAAATTATCACCGAAGGTTTCGTCCAACATTCAGAACGTTTCGGCACCATAAATTTGATGACGCACCCAAAATTTAATGGAACTTCTTGGTTGAATAATTTCACTCATCCTGAAAATCGTCAAATGCACTTTATGTGTTTCAGAAGGACAAGCGTGTACTAAACACTAATGATTATTTTGAAGTGGCCTTTGGCACAGATGTCACTGACAGTCCCTAACAGTACCAACTTAGAAAAAAAAATATGAGGACGAATGGGTTTTCGCGCAAAATGTGAATGAAAAAGTCTTACTATTTTTTGCCCTTAGATAAAGTGAAAAAACACCAATTTTTGTTAATGCACCGTTCAATTTTATACAGAATAACCGTTTTAGCTAAACTTAACCTATCTTTTTGATTGTTAATTTAAAATCGCAAAAACGCCAGCTTGTTTGGAAAGTCATTAGTTCGTACGATTATGCATACTACCATGTATTGCATACTACATATGTTTGTATGTATATCCATGGAGCTTCATGTGAAATGAATTCATTTGTTAAGTCTTTTAATTACGTATGAATTAATTGTATTTATGTGTGTAGATATGTACATAAATTAATTTATTTATATTGAATGCATGATGATTCCGCGGAAAACTGAATTGCTGGAAAGTTAATATCAAAATGGATTTACCGAAAATTTCCATTTCAAAACCTGTCTATCTGAATCACTTGAACATGCAACGTTGAAGCACGTGTGACTTAATTGTGGTTATTGTTGGATATTGAGTAGGTCTTGTGGTCTGCACTGACCCATATGTTCTTTAAATAAATATATGTCAGGTAGGTCAGTCACCTTTTCTTTTGCAAAAATATATTATTATTCATGTTTTAATCAAATAAGAAAACAAGAGTCAAATATGTACTCTCTTTCCGACTCAAATTGTCTACTAAATCCTAAGCTCAAAAGGAAAATATCAAAGGAGTATGTATGACATAACTAACCCATATAGGGGCGATTCAATTTAATTTAAGTATATAATATATAAGTATGTATTATTTTTCGGTAGATTATTCACCCTTAAGCCCTCCATGAGTAATTTAACGTTTTCAGATTACGTTAAGCTTCGGATATTATTTCTCACTCTTTTTACAAAGAGGAATATCGGTTACTAGACGCCAACAGATCAACATCTTTCAGCTCTTATTATAGCGAAAGGTTCGGGCTTGTTATTTTTAGTGAACCCTTTACTTTCTATTACTGAATATAGAGAAAATTTCAACAATTGTCTTGTGTTCATATTAGTACAGAATTAAAAAAGTTTGCCCTGAGTGAAAGAGACAGAAAAGCCATTAAGAGTCAAATTTTGCATTCTGGAGAAATCTTGCCAACCGACTTCAAAAACACAGTTTCGAGAAAAACGCGTTTAAAGACGGCGCACTTAGCCTAGCTAGCCTCGAGTGCAGAAGTTCTCAAGGCTGTATATACGAAACTACTACGCGGATCAACTTGAAAATTTCGACAATAATCTAGAGATCTTGAAGAATTTAATAAGGCACTGAAAAAATGATTTTCTGAAACCCGTAAACCCTTAATGGCCAAGCCAATAGCAACGGCCAGAAAGGTTTTGCTATATGCTTGATGGAATTCGCAAAGAATCATCGATTATGAGCGTCTCTCATACGGCCAAACTCTTGATTCACACCTGTACTGTTAACAATTGGACCGTCTAAAGCAAGCCCGGAATCGCACAGAAGCGGCCAAGCTTGGCCAATATGGTAGGATTTGTATTCCTTCAGCACAACACAGCCCACCGGAACGTTTTTATGCATCCACGTTATAGTCCAGAGCTGGCACACATTGTTTACTACCTATAGCCGTCTATGGCGACTGATTTTCATAGTGACAAGTTCGTATCAAGAGAAGCTTGAAAATGTCACCTAACCCAGGATTTTATAATAGGAAAGAGTGACATTTTAGAATTGCTTTAAGAATGGCAATAAACTGTCGAACAAACGGTGTATATTTGACCTAAATCGGATCATTGTAGTTATGCTCGATGAAACCTTTAATTTAATTCAAAATTAATGGATTTTTACTATTTACTGTACTTTATTGTCAGGATCAAATTTGACCCGGACTGGTCAATTTAAACTTCACACGCACATAAACAAAGTGGTATCAATCTAGAAAATAAATGTTTGTCTATTCACTTAATTTCGAATCATGTTTGTCCTCGAGTGTATGTGAACCCGGGTCTCTTCGATATACCCATCTCGCTTTGAAACGATTTATTCATATCCTAATATAGCTTGTGATTTTATTACTTGAGTAGGTTGAAACTCATTACTCATCAACGCCTCTACAACCTAACTAAAGCAATTAGAAATGAGTTATAGGATATAAATTATGCGATAATACGCCAATTTATCATTAAATATTGATTGGCGTAAAGTGAAAATAAATATTGATAAGCATATAAACGACGATAAAATCGGATACTTTCAAGTGTTATCTGCTCTGAACCACCCACGAAATGATGAGTGTTTCCGATGAGAACATCAACATGCAAAAGTGAGCGTCACTTACCGCCGATTACTCAAACATTTCGAACACATTAAATTTGTATTAGTGCCATATTAGTTCCACTTCTACATTCCTCTACACTAAGTATGCGTATTGTCTAATCAGACCCATTAATTTCAGTTCGCCACAATTTTGCAGTGACTCAAAGAAGACATGTTCAAAATTAATACGAAAGCGGATACTAACGCCGCACAGAGGCAAGCGAAGACTACACCGCTCGTCGACGACTACGAGATCTCGAACAAAGTGCTGGGCCTAGGGATCAACGGCAAGGTGGTGCAGTGCGCCAATCGCAAAACCAAACAAAAGTATGCACTCAAAGTGCTGCTGGACAATCCGAAGGCTAGGCGCGAAGTGGACTTGCATTGGCGTGCGAGCGGTTGTCGGCATATTGTCAACATAATCGACGTATACGAGAACACATATGGCGGCAACAAATGTCTGCTCGTCGTGATGGAGTGGTGAGTTGTTGTTTTTATTAAATCTTTGCATTATTTTCATAAAATATTTACTTGATTTTGTAATTTTTGCTTATTCCAGCATGGAGGGTGGTGAACTGTTTCAGCGCATACAAGACAACGCCGATGGCAATTTTTCGGAGCGTGGTAAGTGCTGGAGTTCACATTATCTTATCACTGTTTAATTGTATTGTCTTTCATTCTGTTTGCTCAGAGGCCGCACAGATCATGCATGAAATCTGCATTGCCGTACATTACCTACACAGTCGAGATATTGCGCATCGTGACTTAAAGCCAGAGAATCTGCTGTATACCAGCAATGATAAGGATGCCATATTGAAATTGACAGATTTCGGTTTCGCAAAGGAGACGTTTGTAAAGGACACATTACAAACTCCCTGCTATACGCCATATTATGTTGGTGAGTCTCTAATCGTGTATAAATACTTATGATAACGGTCCAAAATTTTATCAAAAGCTGAGTTGTCGGGTATGTTTGTTAATAAAGGACTGGATCGAATTTTGAATATCGGGTGCTTATTCTTTTTTCTAAATTTGTGACAATTTTTGACGTATCTGTGGAGCGAATAATCACTGGCCATTCAACGAGGCAGAAGAACGTGAAATTAGGGGTGTCAATGTTCTAAGAACCGCCTGAATCTGGAGTCGTGCAAGATTCAACATTACCAAAAGCTCAAAATAAGCCGGGCGTTCAAAGCTGGTTAAGGAATGCCAAACCTTATTATCAGTGGCATCGAATACTTTGTGATAAGACTAGTATACATATATGCAAGACCACAGCAGAATCAATGAATCAAGGTAACTGAAAAGCTGACTGGTGGGCAAGGAGAGCCATCCTACCATCGCTATCGGTAAAATGGAAACAGTTCGGTTTGCCTCCTCGTGCATTCTACTTCAGAAGATTCTTTTGATCCAAGGTCGAACGAAGAGATCCCGTGAGCTCTTTGCCCTCAGCCCCTTCTAGTTATGGGCAATCCCAAAGGTGCCAGTGGCGAGCGCATTTTCTCATTTACGTAACATACGAATTTACGCTCGGCTCGGCTTTGAACGTCCACATCCACCGTCCACGTCCACGCTCTTAGGATGGGAATCTTACCGGCAGTCAGCTACAGAAGCTGTACGGATGAAGACAAAGTAGAAATGTCTCGTCCCACTTTTGCAAACTCAAGCATTCGAGAGCTGCAACTTTCAAATACCTCATTAAGATAGATTAATGAAAAGCGTAAGCAAATTTATATTGGCCCCCACACGCTTTGCCAACTTATAAGATCGGATACACAAGTTGTATTAAGTCTATTCTAAACTTTTCGATTCTTTTATGTTCTCTGCATGAAAAAGAGAAGTGAGAAAGCCCTTTACTTTCAGATGTTACATATTCCCCTAGTTCTTTCACTAGTTCCCTTTGTAATTAAAGTAATTAAAGAGGTTAAACAAAGAAGGGAGGAATACGCCGCCCCTCGGACTTTTTGTTAACTTATTCGGTGTTGATTTTCGTTAGCAGAATGGAGAATTCCACTAACTAATCTATTGCCTCACCACTTGCAGCTCCCGAGGTGCTTGGCCCCGAGAAATACGACAAAAGCTGTGACATCTGGTCGCTGGGTGTCATCATGTATATACTGCTATGCGGTTTTCCACCATTCTACAGCAACAACGGTCTGGCCATTTCACCCGGCATGAAGAAGCGCATACGCACCGGTCAATATGACTTTCCCAATCCCGAATGGGCCAACGTTAGTCAAGCAGCCAAGGACTTAATCAAGGGTATGCTCAATGTTGACCCCACCAAACGTTTGACAATCGAGCAAGTGATCAGAAATAAATGGATCGCACAATATACACAAGTGCCACAGACACCGCTCTGCACGGGGCGCATGCTCAAGGAGGGTGAGGAAACATGGCCGGAGGTGCAAGAGGAAATGACGCGTTCATTGGCTACAATGCGCGTCGACTACGATCAGGTGAGCGAAAAAGTAAATTCAAATTATATGCGAGTAAGTAATTCAATGAATTTACTATATTTTTGTATTTCTTTAGATGCATGTGAAAGCGCTGGACAAATCCAACAATGCATTGCTGACGAAACGGCGAAAAAAGTTAGAGGAAGAATTGGCGGCACAGAAGAAAAAGTAAATAGTTTTCAGCGCGTTAAAAACATTAAAAGGTAAAATCATTGTTCATTGATTATTTTTTCAACTAAAACATTTTTGTAATTGAGGCAATTTCATTTCATTTCACCATCTGATCAAATTTGACCCGGACTAGCCCATAAAGCCTTCCGCGTGTAGAGTACTTGTGCTCGTATAGACACAGCAGCCTATTTTATTGGTGTCAATATAAAAATTTGCATTAGAAACCGTGAAAATGCATTTTTTTTGTCAATCCGGGTCAAATTTGATAAAAATTTAATTACAAATTTTAATGCAATTTTTTTTTGTTAGTCCAGGCCAAATTTGATCAGATTTCAAATCTAGATTTTAATGCAATCTTTTTTTTTGCCAGTCCGGGTCAAATTTGATCAGATTTTAAATCTAGACGTCAAGTTAATTTAGCTTTGACAAATGCAATATTTTTGTTTAAAAATTAAAAAATAAGGTTTAGGCATAAAAAATACTCAAGGGCCCGTATTTGTATTATTTTTTTTTTTTTTTTGTCTGAAAGTATGATCAATGTCAATGTCTACAAATCTCCCAAATGGTTTTTCTTAATAAATTATTATTTATAATATTAAAAATTTATGTTTTTGAAAATTTGTAATAGCATTTTAACAACGAGTTCTTTCTTTCTTTTTCCCCAGTGAGTTGTCGCAGATTTATCAATAATCAAACATACATACGTATATACATATATGTTGAATTAAGATGTGAAAGGAAAGTATAATTGTAAGTGCAAGGATTGATGCAGCAAAGCAAATTACATGCTTATATATGTACATACATACACACTTAGTGGAGCAGGCGAAAGCATAAATACGTAGATGGTAAATGGACTCGAGGCGTGTGCGGAGCTCGTTTGTATCTACAAGCGATACACAGCAGCTCTCGAAGATTTCGGTTAATTTTTGTTTTTTAAATTGATAAATGCAGCAATTTTGCTGTTGTTTTTGTGTTATTTTTACATGAATACAATAACTAGTATTTACCAATAAGTGCATAAATAAACATGTATGTATGTATATAGCATACATACATACATATATGTAAAACACGTAAGTGCTCTTTTTCCTTTACTGTGTAAAAGCTTAGTTTTGTAGATTAGAATATGCGCGTTGATTGCTTATAGCAAACGCTAATTAATTGATTACTTCACTTAAATATACATACATATATAAATACTTGAATACATACAAACATATGTAGGTATTGACGTATACATTTGTAGTTTATTAAAATACGCTAAATGTAAAACGGTTGCGTGAGGTAAAAGTGATTTTTGTGACAAAAAATACATTTATACATACATATAATATTTGTGTATGTAATTAAAAACAAAATAAAAACATATTGATAAATCAGTTATCAAGCATTTTGTCAGAAGTTTTTAATGTCTTAAATTGTTTGCTTTGCATTTGTTTTTGAAGTTTTTAATAATTAAAATCTGCTTACTCAAGAAGACTTTGTGTGGACCGAAAATAAACTGCTTTATTGCAACGAAAAACCTAAAAAATTGTCAACGACAAATAGTAAAAAATTTACAGCAAACACACATGCATACATATATGTATATGTATACATATGCATGTAGTTAGACTTCTTCTATAGCTATATAAACTATATATGACATTCATACTATATGCACAATAGGTTTCGCGTTTATATTAGGGTGTACGATATTCTCCAAGTGGATTGTTTTTTACAAACGCTTTATTTTCAATTTAAACCGCGCCTAAATCATATGTACTATAGAAAGATTTTAGATAAATGTAGGCAAGTAAGTCAACTAATTTGAAAAAGTGATAATCTAATGTAAAATTTTCCGCTCTATAAAAAATGATTTTTCATAAAAACTTTGCCTTAAAAGTTATACGCAGTTAAAATACTAAATCAAATCGCCTGAGCATTCATACAAGTGATCTGCTTACACAACATTCTGTGTTGCTCATACGGCATGGTGTACTATATGAATACAGTACCTTTGGCGCATAACTTTCAACTGCGTATAACTTTTAAAGCAATGTTTTGATGTACAAAAATAGTACAGCTTTTATGTAGAGCGGCAATTTTTGTATTAAAATATCCTTTTTTTTTAATTTGTGTTTACTTACTTTGGAGATAAAACATTTATTGCAAAGGACCAAATCAAAATATCCCCGTAAAATAAATAGGAAAAAAATCTAGATTTAAAAATGTACATATGTATGTAAGTAAAATGATTTAAGCTTAAATTGAAAATAATGCGCTTGTTTACGTTGGGTCCTTATTTTAAGGACAAAAACCGAAATTTCTCGAGACATTTGCAAAAAAATGAAATTGGAAAATAACGGATACCCTGATATGTACGTACTTATAGCCCAAAAATGCTGGTATTGTAATTTCTTCGCGGTTGTACATAAACTAAATGAAATTGTATTGTTAACTGAAAATTGTGTTACTTCATTGAAAATATATGCAATTATTAACTTATTACGAAAATAAAACATAAATACTAAAATTGTTGAGATAAAACATTTAAAGCCAATATTTATAATTATTGGTTAAATATATTATTAGTGTATGCAGATGTATTAAAAAAGATTAATAAAGTATTGACTTAATTTTTGTAATTACTTCGTTTCAAACAAACAATTTTTACTAGCTAGCGATCTTCGTTGGTTTGAGAGAGGCAACAAGGTTTGGAAGTAATTCTCATGAACTGCAAGAAGCAGAGTTCGCCTACAGTTTTATTAAAAAAAAAAACGGTACTAATTATTCGAAAATATTCGAAATGTCAAAAGTAAGTATAATACCCTTCAGAGTTGCATTTCTTATAGCATAAAAGGGCATAAAAGTATCTTTATTTTGATTTGAAACGGTCAGTTTGTATGGCAGAGGTGTATAGTAGTGATCCAATCTCAACAATATATTCAGAGATTGTAGACTTGCCTTGGAAAATAATTTATACCAAATATTGTGATGATATTTTATTCAATAAAAATATTTTTCATACAAAACCTTCGTGCTGATCACTCAGTTTGTATGGCATATATGTATATGCTATAATTAGCCCATATATACGACTTAGGGAGAAAGAAATAGTTAAGGCTTTCCTACTTTTCTCAGCACAACTCGTATTGTTTTTATTGGCCTACAAATATATGAGCCATTATTTTGAGTTATTAACACTTGTTTGCGCAATCATATGCGCCTTTTACTATCTTCCAAATAACCAAAATAAAACAAAAATCGAAATTTTTGGACAATATATGTATATTTATTCTGTTTAATAAATGGTATATAATTGTTTTCTTTTAGTAACGATAAATTTGGATTAATTCGTTATCCAAATTTCAGCCTTATCTCAGTGTATAAAACATTTCATATAAATGTATATGTGTGAAAAGTTATAATAAACTCAAAAAAATTATAGAAATATCAAACTTTTTAAAAAGAATTTAGCGTTTTTTTGAATTCTTTGCTTTTTTGTTCCTTCTCGTCACGTTGCAGGGGTATGAGTAATTTCCGATGGTAGGTACAATTGTTGCCGATTTCACTACGACTGTTTTTGTTGTTGGCTCTTTAGGTACACAAACACTTTTCTTTGGTGCAAGCAAAGTTTTACTTTTATCGGTATTAATTTGCTTTTTATCTTTAGCGATTTTGTTTTTTCCACTTGTCTCACTCTTTTCTAAAATTCTTTCATTTATTATGGCTGCATGTGGTTTTAGCTTCCAGCGCATTTCTGCTTCTAGATGCAGATGAGCTGGATCACCACTGAACATTTCGAGGCTTAACTCCATATTGTTGAGATCACAATCGTTGCCAACTGAACACATTTCTATGCCACCATAATAAAGTTCACCGGCTTTGGCATAAACAGGTTTGTCGAAGAAAAATACCGTCTGCATCCAATGTGTACGCCATACAGAAGGATCCGTGCTCAAGCCCATTGGTGTATGGGACTTCGAAAAGTATACATGGAAATAGGTCACGATGCCATCCATGTTTCCACTACGTTGCATTTCTAACATATATTTACAACGGAATTTCAAGTCTTTCTTTGTGGCGGTGTACATGTTGAGATACTTTACGCCAAATTGTGTGCTCATCAGCTGTTTGTAGAATAATATAAAAATATTTAGTTGATTTATCGCATAATTAAGTACATAAAAAGTAACACACCTGCTTCGGCTTGACCAGTTGAAAACAGGGTTCGGATAATGCAAAATTACGCACACATTTCATATTTACACCATAGACATCGTTCCACCATTCTACACGTTCATTCTTGTGCTTGGTGTTCTCTATTGCAGCCATAAATAATTTGGCCACATCGGGTAATATAATACCATTTTCCTTATTTAACCATTTGTCTCGAGCATAAATTACCATATCACAAGCCGCTTGGAATAACATTGAATAACCCAACCAATTACAAATTATGATATCAACTTCGTCAACTGGTAGTACAATATCCTCCATCGATCCTTTGATCACATGAATAATGTCAGCATAACCATTATCGCTTACAATTTGTTCTGTATAGTCTACTACATTTGACGAATCCACTGCATATACATGTGCTGCACCAGCCTTGGCAGCAAACAACGAAAGAATACCCACTCCACAACCTATGTCCAAAACCTTCCGTCCACGAAACAAGTGTTTGTTATGCATTATCGCCGCTTGAAAGAAATTTATGCAGCAAAAATCTTTCAAATGCTCAGCAATTACTTCTACGTGTGCGTTTGTATCTCTTTGAAAATCACGAGAAGTCATGGTGTACACCGATTTTGATGGCTGTTGGTTGATTTTTGGTGAACGGCATGTCTGTTGTTTTTTCATAGTCTTCGGCTGAGGTTTTTGTGGCGAGATCAGTGGAAGTGACGTGCGGGCTGTGCCTCGTCTAGTCATTGTAAAAAAATTTAATCTGTTTTTAATAAGCAAATGTGTATACACAAATACGATGGCTCTGTTTTAACGGAACAACGCAAATTTTGGCGCAGAAAAGAAACAGTTTATTTAAAATTTGTTTTGGCATGGAAAACTCAAATGTCAAACAAAATAAGCTGCCACTTAATGCCTCTAATGCAATCAGCTGTTGAAGTACTGAGCTCCATTATCGATGATGTGTAAGAATTAAACAAAAATCCTTTCTTCACATGATCGAATAATCATATTTACAGATAATTTTTTCAAAAGCGAAACTTACTTTCAATTTTTAGTGGTTATGGTAGTATTCTAAAACAAATAGGCACATCGCAATGGCTTTATTGGAATGACTGTAACGAATTAAAATATCTGAATAGTAAAAAGGTTCGTATTATCAACATTTTCATGTGTCGGTCAGTGTAATCGAATATATCGAAATATTATCGATATTGCTAATCAACAGATGCAAATCATTCCCTTGCTGGGTATACTGTAGTAGACGGGATATCAGGATCCAATTATGTAAGGTTGTTTTACTTTGAGACGTGTATATGATGGTTTTTATAAAAGATATCCAATTATCACATAAAAAACACATTTCATTGGTTGAAATCATAGGCAGGAAGTAAAAGTTATTTCATAATTTTTAACTAAAAAAATCTTTGTGAAGGAAATTATAATTAAACTTGATTTTTTGCTCACTCCCCCACAACTTTTATTTTTTTTGAAAAATTATTTTTTGATCTATCGACACAATCTTATATGTATGATACACATTTGCACATGATTGAATGATGGTCGTAAATAAAAGCTATATTCCGATAAAGCATTTCAAAATCATACAGATTTTCCATACATAACACAAAAAATAAAATTCTCTATAATTTTCTGGTTCTCAAATGCATGTTCATATTTATTTATTAAGAATATTTTTACGTCTACGAAAAATATGAAAGCAAATAAACAATACAAAAACTTAAAAATATTGATTAAAATCTTTTAGCTGATAAATAGTACGTTTCATTTTAAAATATACATACTATTTCATATATGAATTCGAATTTATTTAGTTACGCTTAGTATAGTGTACACATGCAAAATGTATATATATATACATTTACTACTCATAAAGCAGCGTGTAAAGCACAACCATTCGAAGCTAGTGTGCGGGGAATAGGGTAGACTTTTACGGTAACTATCTACATACATACAAATGTGTCTAAATTATAATCACGTATGTATCACGCGAAGTTCCGAAGCCCCTTAGTTTGTTGCGATTTATTGCAATTATGTAATTGTACGTTCGTTTATATTTAGGATCGTAGAATGAGCATGTGTTTTTGAGGTTTACATGTGAACAATATGCACAGCCATTATTAATAATAATTAATTATTTAGCTAAACAAACTGTCCGAGCTATTTTCTGCTTCACTATTCAAATAATCCATAGTTGGTAGTGACCCACCACGCCGTTGTCTGTACTGCTCTTGATTCAAACGTTCGTTAAACCATTCGTCATGCGATTCTTGTTCATTCTGTACTTGTCCAAATTGATTTGGTTGTTGTTGATGTGTTTGATGACGTTGAAGATCACTGTAACAGGTACTTATGGTTCGACTATGACTAATTTGACTACCTCTACGACGATACTGAGGTAGAACAGCTGAAGCACCGTTAACACCATGTGCTAAGGAGTATGTTGTTCCAGCATTACATTGTGCATTTGTGCCATTTGTATTACTATTTAAATTCGCACGCACATTTCTAGTGTTATTTAGTGATGGAAAATATTTATATAAATCTAACAATTGCTTGAGAGTAAAGTCTGGCTTATGTTGTACATCGTTTAAGTCAATCTCGCCGGCATTCAATGGTATCCAAAATGTAGCACTAAGTCCCGCTAGATTGCCACCCTAAAAATTGTGTAGGTGCATGATGTTATAAATGAGTGTATTTGTAAGGCTTTTCCGTCAGTTCATACTCACTTTAATGTCGGACTCGAGTTTATCTCCAAACATTGCACATTGCGATGGAGCTACTCCTAAATAGTTGCATGCAGCATAGAATATTTGCGGATTTGGTTTCTCCCACGGAAGATCTGATGACACTAGCATGCAATCAAAATATTGACTGACATGCAACTTGTTTATCTTTTCCCATTGTGCATTGGATGGTCCGTTGGTAATAAGGGCCAATAGAAAATTTGATTCACGAGCGCGACATAGCATTTGTATGTAATCGGCGGATAGCGCCAAATAACGATAACGTAATTTCAACCATTTTGGGTATATTTGCTCAGCCAAATGTTTGTAGCGTGGTGGTAGTGCTTCACGCCATAAATATGTACGCCAGGAATCTAATGACGTTTGCGAGTTATCTGGGCAGCGACGAAATGCTTTCAGGAAAGATTGTGTAGCGGTGTTGGCCTCCTCTTTCGATAAACCAAATTGATTTTCAAGCACTTCACTTAACTACGTATTAAAAAAAATAGAACCATAATAATAAAAAATGACTAGTACATATTTATTTTTCAAATTTTATATTGAAAAAATTTCAGTTATTTTCAGTTATTAAGACTGCATTAGTTTTTCAGATTATGAAATAAAACTGAAAAACATTTCTAACTTGGCAACTCTATTAATTATCCTTGAACTCCACGGAATACGGAAAGCATTGTCCGCAACGTAAACTCCTTGTCCAGTTCATTGTTTTATTAATGTGTAATTATAAATACAAATACGTAAACATACATACATATGTATGTATTTACGTTCTTGGTACGCTGATGATTTTCGCAATTAAACAGCAGTTCGTTTACGTTATTTCCGTAATCTCATCTTAATATCCCCTACCGTTTACCCGGAATTTGTATGTATCACCTATGCATAAATATCGCGCGTGCTAGTCACCCTACCTCCCAACTCCCATCTCCTGTTATCAACAAAACAGTGGAAAATTTCCAACGATTTCGCGTGTATCATTTTATGCCCAACCCTACTCTGTTCTCCTTTTTCTTTCACACAAACCTTTTTGACTGCTTTCAAATCACCCGAACGCGTAGGAATCAAAGTGTTGTCCAAGTCGAAGAAAAGTGCTGTAATCTTTCTTAACTTTTCACCCAACACAGCGTTATTTATAGAAGAGCTGTTGGTCGCGGTTATACAAAAATTATCAGCATTTTTTATGCTTTTGTCGTTGGCAATTTTACCTTCGGCCATCAGAGTATAAACTTAGTGGACAAGCGAATTTTTTCGCTGATGTAATAAACGAAATGGTATATTACGCACTGTATTAATATAAATACAAATAGAAGGAACACAAGCTTATTGTGATAAGAATTTAGATGAATATACGTGTTTAGCACCAAATTTAGCTTAACTATAATTAATTAAACAATTAAAACTAGGAGACCGAACAACTGCACACAAATTGCAGTTGAGCAGGTAAAATGGAACTGGTAGAAAAGCGCACGGGTGATGATAAAAAGTCAAGAGAGATATTTTAAAGAGAAAATATTTGTTATGAAGAAAGAAATATACAAAAAATGAGAACTAAGAGATGCCAGATAACATAAATCAATGTCCACGACTTATTTTAAAACGAAACTTTTCATTTTTAAATCGTAATTGTTATTTAATTATTCAAGTTTATAAATTAATTATAGTTATGAAGTATAAATTTAATTTATTTTGCTTTAAGATTCTTATATATTTTATCTTCTAAAAATACTTTAGAGCTATGTGGACAGCAATATTTCTCCCAATAATTTAACCGTAAAAGTCTTGAAAATAGCTACACGCACTAAAAATGTATTTCAATTAGTGTTTATTGTATTATTTTCAACTTATTTAAACAAAAATAAGTTACTGGAAAAATATTACAACTGTAATGTAAATAAAATTATTCAATAATTTATTTAAAACATATTGTTCTCTCTCTATAAAACCTTAATTTTTAAATGATTGTTCCGTTCCGCAGACAAAAATATTATATTTTGATTTTCGTTATTTGAATTTAACACATTTCATTGTTATAACAAATATTTAAGAATGTTTATATATTACAATTATATGTAACATTGAATTAACTGTTTTCGTTCATACAGAATTTAGAGCACTTCATTATTTCACATGAAATTAAATGCTTAGTTAATTGATTGAGTTTGTTTTTAAATTTTTTAAACCCTTCATAAACTTACACGTCAATAATAAAAACTACTTGACCAGTATAAACTGTACAAAAGCGTTCCTAATATTGATTTATTCAACAGATGTTTCAATCCAATCTTTATCTGCCCAGTTTGGTAATTCCGTCTCATACGCCCAACCAGGACCTCTATATTTCCACGCGTGTAAATACATAATTAAATCGTTAGGTTTAGGATCTTTAAAACGCACTTTACACTCATAACAATGTTCATCCAAAGTTGTTTTTTCTTTATTATATGCATTATCAGGTGGATCATGGCCTGTTTGTGTACCAACTGACACTCTATTAGTCTGTCCTTTCTCCTCTTCTTCAAGAAGGGGTTTATCAATTTTATTAATATCATTATTAACTATAGTAGAAGTTTCAGAGACAGCCTCAACATCTCTGCCGCCTTTTTCAATATGATCATGTTTTGGCAATATTAGTCCTTCACTTCCAAAATCTCCATCAACACCTAACCAATTTTCTGCATTATGTACATGAATCAAATCTTTTACTAGTTCTTCATCAGTACGTCCTCCAATATCGCCGCCACGACCTTTGAGTGGTCCGAATACTTCATGATTATACAGGGGATCGTTTATAATAGGATATCCTAAATATTGTAAATGAACACGAATTTGATGCATTCTTCCAGTCAAAGGCTTACATAATATAACACTTGTGATACCATTGTACTTGATTTTTTCAAAAGTTGTGGAGCAGTCTTTGCCTTTTGGCGATACTTTACAAACACCAATCTTGTAACTGACAACTTCAATAGGTTCCTTGCATTCAATGATACCATCAGGGAAATTTCCTTCTACACGGCATACATACTCCTTTTCAACGTCTCTATTTCTTATTTGCTGCTCGAGTAGTCGAGCCTTCTTAGGCGTGCGACCGAAGAGTAGTAACCCGGATGTCAATCGATCCAAACGATGAATTGTGCGCAAATTCTTTAAATTATACTCCTTAGCTAAAATGAATACAACAGTATTATGTCGGTATCTACCACACGGATGAACAGGTATTGAAGCGGGTTTGTTTATAACAACAATATCCTCATCCATATGCACTATAGTAATAGCTTGATCTGTAACAGGCACTTCATGTCGATGAACCGTATTCGACAGTAAGTCGTTATGTTTCAATTTATAGTCCACTGGCACACGTTCGTAATTAACTTTCAAAGAACCAGTCAGTATGCTGCGTTTATATTCCTCAGGTGGATGAGCGCGAAATTCACGTGAAAATACATCTAAGATTTTCTCATCCACCCACCGTCCTTTGGTGAATGTTGTAAAAGTAAAGTAATATGGATAAACTTTACGTAAGCCATTCTCAAAATAATAAGATGTTTCCTCATAACGGTCATCGGAGAATCCAGGGCGCTTTGCTTTGAGTGCCTTAGTTTCCAATCTGGCTTTCTTTAAGGCTTCAACTTGTTCCGCATTATCCGCTTTTCTCTTTTCGGGAAGTACGACTTTAAGATCCTGATTTGCGATAGCTGTTACATAGTTGCGAACAGGCACTATATTGGGATCTACATTATAAAACCACGTGCATGTCAAAGGCTCAGTGCTAGGCACAGTTTGATAGATTGCGTTTTTTAAGAGCACAATGTTTTCTTCATCTACCGTCGCGTCCCCATGTTGCGTCTGAGCATGTCGTGGCATTTTAAGTATAAAATGATGTTGGAAATTTGGTAACATACGGTAGAACGTACCAAATTTCGTTAAATTCATTAAAAATTAAATTAAAACCACAGCCAACAATTTGCAAAACAATAAAGCTAGAGAATAAAACGAACTAGACCGAAATAGATTTGTAAACAACCTGGGATCAGACAATTTTGGCGGCATTAAATTAAAGCGACGGCGATGTAATACTAAATATTAAATTTTTGTATAATTACTATTGTATAATGATACTTAACGCATTTTTATATTGCATTTATCATTGGTTTTGTATTAACTTTTAGAAATGGTTTTGTTTTATGAAATTAAACATTAATTAGTCAATTTTATCCATAAAATTGTAAAACTTGTTCAAAGTTAAAAATATAGGTCGAAATGCAACTCTGAACGTCTTTAAATACTTTTGACATTTGATATGTTTTGACTTTTTTTTAGTCTACTTTCGCATTATTTAATTCGTATATTTTGTTTTAGCATGTCGAACTCAAATCGAAGTCGTACACTCTTAAAAGGTTTATTCAATTAGAGATAATAATTAATAACAGCTAATACTTTAACTAATGTTTACAGGGTCTTTGATAAAAGAGGACTCACCCGAGGATGGATTGTATTCGCTGGAAAAATTACGCACGTCCCCCGAATTGTGGCCTGAAAAAAGTGAGTGCTGTTAAATAGAAATTTAAATTACTAAAAATATTACTATAATATAATAATATCAATATAATTAAGATCTTTTCAAAACCACCATCCGTTTAGTTTTAGGGCATATGCTATTTTTTTATAGTATTTTTATATTTTATTTACTATTTATATTATATTTACTATTTGTTGTTCACAACACATTTCTTTTTTTGTTAATTGAACGATTTACACAAAATGAAATGATACAAATAAATTTATGTTTAAATAGTTATGTCAAAAGTTTTGAAGTTTGAATTTTGTTGACTTTGCAGTTCCTGGTATAAGTAATTTTATAGCAATGAGTGACACTCCTATACGCACCCCGGTACCGCAGTGGTCCAAGGACCTCTCACAGGAGGACATAAATGCCATGATACGTAAGTACACCCTTTACTGAATAATTAAATAAATACTAAAGTAATTGTAATAATTTACAGAGCTTAGCGATATGCCCTTCAGTAATCTAATAATGGAAATAAAGAAAATGTATGATGAAGCCTATCAATTGGGTGTGTCGGAGGCCAAGGAAATGACACGCGGCAAATACTTGGGTATTTTTAACAATGCTAAAAAGAAATCTATATGATTTCAAACTTCATTTAGATTTAGTTTGGCTTAAATATTTGTAATAATTTTAAAAATAATAAATTTACATGAAATAGTTTTAATTGTGCAAACACTGATAGACTTAAATGAGTACAAATGCAATTATAAAAAAAAAAAAAATAAACAATGAAAATGAGACTTGTAAAACTTAAATAAAACGTGAATGCTTTGAAAATCAATTCAACGTTATTTGTGCTTGTGCCTTTTGCAAATAATTGAAAAGTAAAGAAAATTTACGAAAAACCCGTTGCAGCGCTTGCGCTCACACAAGCAGATCCCTTACGGACACTTGCAGCCTTACGAATGTATAGGGTAGTTAATTAACGAATAACCTTAGACAATGCATGTAATATCCAACTAATGTTAACAAAATGAAATGAAAGTGACTTGGTCTCCCATGAACGTAGCCAGGGTAAGCTTAAGGCAGTTCCATGAGAAGATTTCGAAAACGTCTTCATGTAATTATGGAAAGATAATTATGCAATAAGAACAAAAGTTTTTGCTTTATAGAAGAGAATACAGAAGTGACGTAGTGGTGATCGCTGGATATGATTTCAATTACGGTTCCATTTCACAAATTTGGATTTAATTTTTAGCGTTCCAGAGTAGCAGTAGCGCATTCGTATGTAGATAAATGTTATATAGTACAAATTTAAAGGAGGACTTTTGGAAAATTTATATTTTTTAAATTTATCACCATTCCGAAAAAAACTATTTGGTTACATTAATAATTTGCACCCTATATCTTCATTGACGTCTTCTTGAATCTACTCAAATGTATTTGGCTATCGATTGCATTCCGCATTTGCTCGCATCTAGATTTGTTTACCAGCAGTTAAAACACGCAAACGATACGCGCAGCAGCCGACACCAAAGTTTGGAGTATTTTCTAAAATACAACTATTAATTTGCAACAGCTTAAAGTTTAATTTTAATTGTTTAACACATTCACTTATGTGCGTCGTTCAAGTAAAATAACTAAAACGGAAAATTAATTTAATAAGAAACTGCACGTTTTCTTCAGTTAGATTCTTATACTATATAACAACCAACTGGTGCATCGCACTCACACACGTCAACTCGGTCACAATCACTCGAAGCGACCTTGCTCCACTTTGTGTCAGTGTTGGTTAAACGCCCTATCAACACCCTAGCAGCACGAGCCAACGAACTAAATACAAAATTAAAGCCATATACAAACATACATAAATACATACATACAAATTTACGCTGCAATCCATTGCCATGGTTGAGGAAGGCGGCTGTCTTAGACAAACAGGCGCTTCGTTGTCGACCAGTATGGTTGCTAGTGCCAACCCAGGCAGCAATGTCAAGGGCGGAAAATACGTGTGGTCAGATCGTGAGCTGCTGATGCACTTACAAAATTACACACCTCTCATTTTGCTCATTGACTTTGTGGAGAAGACGCGCACAAAACGCTTTTATGAGGCAGGTGAACGCTACGAAATACTTATGCTCATATTCATTATGCGTAAGGGAGCACCATTTTGTGAAAATAAGCGTTTTCCCGAAGAATATTGGGTCAATCTATCAGTGGGTCCCATTGCTGAAGCATTTGATCGTTTATCGGCCGCTATCGACATACCGGATCCGCAGTTGCCAATACATATGACCGTTACGGACTTAACCAGTTGGAAGCAACAATTTGACGCAGCAATTTTAGATATACGACGCTTTGCTTACTATACAGAACCGCTGATGTTAGCCGATGTGGGCGTTTATAATCGTACAACATTCGAGGAACGTTTTGGCTTACATTGGCGTATTGATTAGGCTGAATTTTAATTTTACTAATTTATAAGCATCAAGTGGTTTGCTAGTATTGCTGAAATCCTTTTTCATTTTATATCCTCTTTGTGCTTGCGTACGCCACTTTTCGCGCTAAAATTGCGCGCTATTATTTCCGTATCCGTTGTGGACGAGAAAGGCAAAGTAGAAACGAAAAAATTGTATGTGAAAGAAATTAAAACTGTGCCTTTACATTCGCAAGTTAATGAATTCACTGAGAAAGTGAAATTCTACAACTTTTTAAATAAACGGAAATATTTAAATAAAATGCATATATATTTATGTATGTACATACTATACATAAGTGCATATTCTTTAGTGAATAAATCGCTATACACATATGTACAAAAATGAGGGATTGAACAAAGGAATTTAAAAGAACAAGTGGGTGATACCATCTAGCAATTGTGGAAAAATAAATGCTACTTAAACAAGATTACGCTCTAAGAATGAATACATATACTACATATGTACACATATACAAAATTTATGAACTCATCAATGTAACTTCCGTTCGAACAATCAACGTAATTTAGCTCCAAACAGCTGAGCGAAAAGTAATGTGAAATTTAGCTGTAATTTAAATATTAAATGAGCATCTTAATTATTTATATATATTATATAACTTAAAAATATATATGTAATAATAAATTGTATTTGAGGCAAAGTCATGTAATGGCTATGGTTAAAGAAGTGTGGGGTCTTTTTGTCTGTTATACTAAATAAAAGATGTTATTTCCTGCAAAAGCATTGGAAGAATTGAAGTAATCACTTGCATAGCAACTTGAAACTCTATACAACCTCTGACTACACCACATAAATTGAAATTGAAAAAACTTAATAAATTCATATTTTTCATGCTTTTATTTCTAAAATATCTGCATATCGCATTGTATTTTTTATTATTGTAAAACAAAAATGTTTAAAAATTGATAAAACTAAATATATTATAGTAGCTTACGAAATACATATGTATATATTGTTAATGGGCTTAAAAACGCCAACTATATAGCGTCAAGTAAAATTAGACCAAATGACCAAAGTTTAATCTATATACATATGTGAGGTTATGACAAAATATGCGCCGTTCCCGCGTCAAATAACTCTTTGTGATTAATTTTTATAAATCGACGCATACCACGCAGCATGTAGTGCAGTTCTGGTTTGGACAATACTCGTATCAAAACTTCTAGAAATTCTTCGATTTTATCTTGACGGCTATATGCCATTAGCGCCGCTGTAAAGGCGCTAAAATCATCTGGAGATAGAGAACTGCGCAACTAAAAATAATAATATTTGTGAAATAATGAATGATATTTTGATAGAAATTACACCTACTACGCGCAAAAATTCCACTCGTTCCTGTGGCGCCTGTTTTTCCACTTCCACTGGTGGTTCAAGCGATAATCTAGCTTTTGATTTAAAACCAAATTCATTCAGAGATGGAGAAGCGCAGCTGGTTGGAGAGGCGGCAATGGAAGTATCCTTCACTAGCTTATATCGTTTTCTCTTAACATTAGCAAGGGATGCACTACCACTACTACTTGGACTGGATGTGGGTGAAATTCGCTCACGTTTATAAAAACTAACTTGATTCTGTCGCGGGGAATTGCTGCAGCTGGCACTATTGAAGTCTATTGACTGTGACAAAATTTTATGAGCATTAACATTTTTTATGATATTAGAGAACTGACTGATATACATATGTATATGCATATGTTTCTACATTGCAATACCTTCACGTTATTGTCTAGTCGACTCATAAAGTCCATAGCGTTCGGTACTTTACTGTCTTGGGACCGTCCTGCGGCCATTTTGTAGTCATCAGGTGTCCAACTTTCGATTGAATTGGTTTTCTCAACTTTCCTGTTAGATCATTGTAATCATAGGTTTTAATTTTAAAATGTATACATGTAATCTACTAGTACATATGTATATACATGACTTGCTTACATCGCCATTGTTTGCGCCGTTGCAAATTTACTTTTCCCTTCAAGCACCTTCTTTGGATCAGAGAAGAAACGACTTTGTACAATACCAGCTTCCTCACACGTTTCGCTAACTAGAGATTCGATACTACGCTCTTTGGGTTTTGGAAGCTGTTTAATGAAATGGTTGTTAAAACAAATAGTCACTATAAATCCTTGAGCTAATGAATTACAGATTTATCAGCATTTCGAAAGAATTCACGTAATTCTCTCACAATCGAACCGAAGGGTACACTTTTCGGTGCTGGGCCTAAATGTCCACGGACCCATTTGGACAGCTGTGATACCTGATTAGGTTGTGCAAAACGCATGTCGCACAATAAAATTGCGCCATAATCATTTCGATGACGAATGACACGTCCGATAGCCTGATTGACGGCACGAGTCGCCTCTAAACTATACCATGCTTGACCAGTTAGCAGCTGAAAAATCGTGTATTGTTAACAGCAGCATAGTAAAAAAAAATATATATTGGCACACCTCATTCTCTTTTGTACGATTATCTTCCAAGTACCGTTTCTTTAAAATCACTTTCGGGTCTTTCAGTGGAGGAAATGGTAGGCCAGTAATAATCACTGCGCGACCATTACGATCGGCGAAATCGAGACCCTCGGATACTTTACCGCGACATACCGCCATAAAAACAGCACCCTTTGCATCGCGTATACTTTTGTAGAATTCCTCCATTGTTGTTGTAAAGCTATCTTTACTGCGTGGTTCCACAAAAATCGGTTTATGTCGAGATACTTCTGCCCAAAGTCCACTGGCCTGCCAAGCGTCTACACATTGATTCAACAGTGGATAGGAGGGGAAGAACACGAGAAGACCATCGGGTACGATACGTGAAATATTCAGCACCGTTTGACCCAGAGAGCTGAGATACTTCGGATTGTCGCTGCATAAATTACAGTCAATAAAGACATGGACGCAGAAGCGCAAACAATACATTCTTACCGATTGGCAAAATTTGATATGAGCTGCTCTCGATCTGGCCCTGTACCGATAATTTTAACAAAAACTTGCGATTGATTAACAATGTGCGGATTTTCAAGACTTTGCGCAATTGGTACCGCCAATTCGGCAATTAATGGTTTCAAAGGCGCTAAGGTTCCACTCGTTAAAATTATACTTCGCACCTGTGTATTTAAAAGTTGTTCCATGCCAAAACCGGGATTAAAACACCAATAATTTATAATTTTTGGCAATTTCGTAGAAACTGTGCTGTTACTGGACGCTTTTGATAACCAGCCATCCTTGCCGGAATTTTTTGTGTTCTGTTTCAATTCTTCGATTTGTACATGCACTTTGAAGCTTCTGAGCACCTTTGCTATAATATCTTCTTTTTTAACGAATACGACGCTTAGCAGGTTAGAAAGAACTTCGAAGCTACCACCTTTTCGAAATGCGCTATCTTGAGACTGAACGGTCATAAATTGAACGAGCCGTTCTAACAAACTTATTGTTGCAGGTGCTGTAGCTGGAGTGAACTGTAAAAAAATTCATTCCTGTAATGCGGGAGGAGAGGTTTGGTAAACGAAACACTTACTTTTGCTCCAGCTAACAGATCAAACATAAAAGCAGGTGGAAATGTGGTGCCCTCTGTTTTATTTTCGACTACAATATCATCAATGCCTTTCTCCAGGTCCAACAGCATCTCTTTAAGTAGTGCCAAATCTTCTAATTTAAAGTCTTTCGGTTCGTCATTGCTCATGAAATCTAACGCATTTTCGCTCATCATTGCCTTCATTACATGCGTCACATCGTCAATAGCCAAAGCTATGTCCGACGAACGTATTTGCACAGATGCAGATTCCTCACAAATTTTCTCTATGTTATGCGCCTCATCTAATATAACAATTGTATTGTTCAGGTCAACTTTATTTGCTTTACGTGCTTTTGGATCCAAAAGATAGTTGTATGGCATAAATGTTATATCTGCGTCACTAGTCAACTCTTTTGATGCAAAATAGGGACACACTTTAAGTTTCTGTCCTACTTTGACCAAATCTTCAATATCCATTATGGACTGTTCTTTTAATTCGGGACTGTCCTTCTTGGATTCAACACGATTGTAGAATGAACAAGTGCGCGTTTGGATGCGCAATTTACAAAGTTGTACTTTGTTGGAATTGCCCTGTTCTCGCATAACTTCTGGGTGAATACATAACTGATCGCGCGATCCTAAAACTACAGCGCGCATAAAGGAATATGATGTACGTTTCAATTCTTGCATAGCTTGCGTTAATTGGGAATGTGTACGCGAGGCATATATAATTTTTGGTATGCCCCAGCTGGCATTTCTCGACTGAATTGCATTGAATTCATTGACCGCTTGTTGTGTTGCTGCTCCACCTCTTGCATTTCTTTGTACTAACGATTGCATATCCGCTTTTCGCGACAACAACCAGGCTAGAGATGAACATAGTAAACTCAATGTTTTGCCAGTGCCAGTTGGAGACTCCAGCACGCCATTCGTGCCATCACGTAGGCAGCTGATTACTTTTTCCATATATGCCGTTTGCACATCGTAAGGTTCAAACGGAAAATGCACCGGTATGCCGGCGATTATATATTCCGGCATTTTTAAATGCACTTCAATATGTTTTATAGTTGTTATAACTTATTTCGGAATTAAATTTTGCGCACTACGTCTATTTCACTTTACCATATCATACGAACTTATTCCCTTTTTTTGTAAATAGCGCCAAAACCACAGAAGACAGCTGATTTTGACAGTTCCTTGTGGTCGATTGGTTTTTAAAATAATTGTACAAGCTACGCAACACTTACATTCTGACAACGAAACGAGGGTAATAACATAAGTAAAACGTAAACAATTCAATAAAAACGCGCTTAAAATTTGTTTAGTATTTTAGTTAGCGAAGTGCGAAAAGTGTAATAAAAATGGCAAAATCCAATAAAATGTTTGCTGATAAAGCTTTTGAGTTAGTTAAAGAACTGGAACGTTCTTCACAGACAATTCCACCTTTTGATGTAAGTAAAAAACGTCTATATTTGTCATGTTTGAGAAATGTTCGAATGTGCCTTACAGGATGATGGAGTACGTCAAGTATTGGAGGAAATCAAAGCAATTTTTGAAGAAAACTGTGCACAAGCGTAAGTTTCATTGTGCTATAATAGTTTTATATCTTAAGTTATAATTTTTTACACAGCGCTAACTATTCAACTTCTGGTGATCGAACTTTATGGCCATTATTAAATTTTCGACACGCAGCCCTACAAAGAAATAAGCGCTGCCTACTTACATATCTTTATAAACGTCTGCTGCGTATTAAAGCGCTTCGTTGGGAGTTTGGCCCTATTATACCAGTGGATATTAAAACATCCCTGTGCGAACCCGAAGTGCACTTCTTCAATACGTACTCAAAGTCATTAGCATCCTACATGCGTTCCATTGGTGATGGACAAGGAATTGATTTAACGGGCGATTTACGCCCACCAAAGTCTTTATATATAGAAGTGCGTTGTCTGGAAGATTATGGCAAATTTGAATTGGAAGATGGTGAAGTGATATATTTAAAAAAGAACAGTCAGCATTATTTACCGCGTGCGCAAGTGGAAACGCTAGTACGCCAGGGAATTCTTCAACATATTGCGTGAAAAGGTATAGTTAATAAAAACAAGTATCTCTTGTACAATGTGTATAGACGTCTAATGGAATTTGTGTAAATTTATCATTTTGTACATGTTTTTGTTGTTGCATAAATTAAAACAGATGCATTTGTAATACTCTTCTATGAATCGCAATTGAGATTTTTTTTATTTTGCCGAGGTTTTGTTTTCCAATTAAAGCGCTCAGGTAAAATTGCGTATAAAAATAATGAGATATTTTTGGAAGTATTTCTAAATTTAATATTTTGAGAAATTCATTTAAATTAAGTGGAATAATTTCTATTCATAAGCCAGTTATTATTATTATTTTTCTTTTACATATTTTATTGCGATGACTTATATTTATTTCATTTTGTCACCACACCAGGATTCCTTTTACATATAATTTTGACTGTTTTTTTCAGAGAAGTTATTTAAATATAAAGAACGCATTGGGTTTTATGTAAATATATTTCTGAGACTACTTTAGGATCAATATATTATACTATTATAATATATAGTAAATAATAGCTGATATAATATATTATATAATTAATTTTTAATATTTATAGACAAGCGTTTTTATATATTTTGTTTAATATTCACTTGATCTCAATTACGAACTTTTAAATTCGAAACAACTGTATTGCACCTATCATCGAATGTCAATGTTTAGGGAAAATTTTTTACCCGTCATTATGTGCATATTTCGCTGTACGAAAGTGAGCTCAAAGCAGATTTGAAAATTCTTGGTGTGTGCTTGTACATGTGGACGAGGGGCGAACGAGGAACGACGACGAATGCTAGTAGTCCAGTGAAATTTTGACAGTTTGTTTCTTGCTTTTGGAAAGGAAGGTTGGTAGCACCGGTTAAAATCGTAATCAAAACTAAATACTCGGGACGGAACAAAAACAAATAGCAGTGCTCGCTCGCAGTGGTGATAAATTTGTTGTAGTAAGCAAATAGCAAAGCAGCGGCGCACAAAAGTGTGAAACAAAGAGAGAGGGAGAGAGAGCTAGCGAGAAGTAGAAAGAAGAGGCAACAGCAACACTTCACAACAACAGTTTGCAGTGCTTTTGGGGAATCGTTGGTGCTCCCGCAGTGGCGCTACCGACTGTTCGTCTTCTCATCTACAGTTCATTCAATGGTGTGTGTGTGTGTACGATATATTAACATATATTTGTTGTTGCATTGATGTAGTCGTTCCATCGCACCACACACTTTGTGCACAAATTGATTACCACTAGAACGCCTCTTTAGGAAACTGAAGATGGAGAAGCTTTATTAAGCACAGCGTATGGAGCGTAGCTGACGAACAGAAGAAGGTATTGCACAGCGTTCTATTGAATTGGGATGACTCCCACTTAAAGGAATATTAAAATAGCATAAAGTGTATTTATTAAAATCAAAAAATTTCAAACTTGCGACAATTGGAGCAAATAGTTTGAAACACGGTAATGACACTCACTGCAATGGTGACGACGGCAACTGTTAAGGCAATGACAACTGGTAAACTTCGTTTTTTTTGCATTCAGACGTTATTTACAAAAAAACATAAAGCTTGAAAACAAATTAGCGGAAAAAGTGAGAAGATTATGCTCATGCATATCGATTCACCTTAGTGATAGCAATAGCTGTTGGTTTGAAATTGCTGTATGTTACATTGCAAAGTCTTTGGGGCTACTGCAAAGGTACACATGTCTGTGCAAGTACTTATCAGTGTCAGCCGCGCGGTATAATGTGTCCACTCACCCCACTAATTGAACAATGCGTGCTTGCACTCATACCCTCACTCTTCATTTGCAGTGATCAGAATTTTGTTTACAAATTTCGGCAGCACGTTACCGTTTGTGATTTTCTTTACGTCAAGGACGTGGATTTAATTTGTGTTGGTGCGAATTTAATTTAGCGTTTAGTTGAAAGTGTTTATTTTTCTAATGCTAATGTGTGACCGATTTGTTTATATGATTTAATTAACGTCAAAACTCATTTAACACATTTGAGCACTTGTAGATAATTGTAGAGCCACTATGAAGCTTAAGCTCAGTGTTTGGCCTTTAGTTCCTAGACGTGCTATCAAAATACAGCCAACCGTTGTAAAGCTATTGGATTTTATTCTCTTTTAAACGTTTTTCATCATTTTCTTATTTAGTCTTTTTGTTGTTGCCAAATGTCAAAGTTTCGGTTGTTTATTGGTCGTCTCGCTTTCACGCACGTGAGAATTTCTCTGCTAATGAAGTGTTGCCGTTTGCTCTTAAAACCAGGTGTTGAGGAAATTCGTTAAATTCATGATATAACTTTCAAAAAGGAACTATATACTGACAATTTTTGTTTTCTTTTAATATATTAGTCCCTATTTTCTGAAAGTTCAGCAAAATAAATTGTGTATTTTTCAAATAGTTAAAGAAAAAATCCGAATATTTAGTAAATGATTTGTAAAGAATAATCTTAAAGAACGTTGTTTAGATATAAAACGAATATAATCCAAAAGTTTATTTTTTTTTACAATTTTCAAATAATACTTGCTTATATATTTGTTCTAACCGTTAACATTTTTAATTAATTGACAACACTGCTGCTAGTGTATTTCTCGACACTACATTAGTTTCTCTTTCAGCCAAAAGAGAGGAAAGTTGAATTGTTTTTAAATTTGTGCTATATCCAGTAACAAATAAAAAAAAAAAAGAATGACAAAAAAGTTGCGATAAAGTTTAACCGTGCTAATAGTAAATATTCAGCAGTATCGGAAAAAGGTTGCAAGTATTCTTTATTTAGAATATTCGTTCGTTTGTGACAAGACACAAATTGCACTTCTAATCATTGATTTCAATTCAGCTAAAATGTGCGGAAAAATACCCAACAACTGTTTTTTTTTCATATTGCCGCTATTAATTCTGCCGCCACCACTATAAGTTCTTCCGCACGTTGCTTTTCCCAGTTTCGGAGTGCAGTGCCTGCTTATATTAAGTTCAGTGTGAAAGAAAGTTATTGCTTTATAAAGTGTAAAGTCGAGACGGTGGCGTGTCTGTTTGCTTTGCAATGCACATTATTGTTTGAGTCTTATTTACTTTTCTAAATGTATGCGTTTCAAAGTTTTGAAATTTTCAACTTTTGGGATTATACATGTCCTTCCGGCCTTACAGCGCCATCTTTAGGTATAAAACATGCAGAAGTTTTTGAATATTACGTATTCCTGTTGGTATGAATTATATATATTTGAAATTGCATAGTTTTGCTTAAAGATTCTTCAAGAAAAGAAATTAGTTATTATTTTTGTTAGACATATTGCACTTCACAAATTCTTACAGAGTTTAATATATTGAGTTTTTATTAATCAAAAGCTGATTATGTTTTAGTAACACGATTTACAAAACAAAGAGCGTTTTGTTTAAACTCTGTGTATTTTTTGGGATTTCAAGCATTAAAGTATAATGCGATGCGATTAGAAAACAACAAGGCTATGTTATTGACTAAAGAAATCGCTTAAGCATTCCTTGAGCATACATCAAATTAAGGAATATATTCATATTTATAAACGCAGTGCGAAATATAAGTTGAGTAGGAACTGGTATTTTTGAGAAAAGTTTTATTTTTCACTTGTACAAATCTACTTTATATCCTTTATACTTTATATTATATGAGTGCATGGATTCATTGTTTTATATATTTTTAAACAACTACTTAGTTGATTTAGTTATCAAATAATGCATATAATTATTTTTGAATATTTAATAAAGTAAATTTTGTTATACAGTATATACTGATATTTAATAAAAAATACATTAGTACTTAAATATGAATAAAATATCCTTGTACTTCTCCCTCTATCTCTCAGCTCTATACGAAATTCGATTGCTTAACATGCCTTATATTTTTTAAATTGTTTTTTCAGACATAATATCGCGACTTTTAATTCCCGAAGTCGATGCAGATGTAATTCAACAAGTGCATTATTTTTTTTAGACAAATAAAAAAATAATATTTAGGAAAACTAAACTAAAAATCAGCAAAAATATAAGTATAAAAGGAACGCACCGTCAAATATCAAGAAGTGTATTAACACGACAACTCTGCGGACGCTATGACCATTATACTATTTTTGGTCGACACATCTGCGTCGATGTGTCAGAAAGCATACGTGAATGGTGTACAAAAATCATATCTGGACATAGCGAAGGGTGCAGTAGAGACATTCCTGAAATATCGTCAACGAACACAGGATTGTCTTGGTGATCGCTATATGCTGTTAACTTTCGAAGAACCACCCGCTAATGTAAAGGCCGGTTGGAAAGAAAATCATGCAACATTCATGAACGAGCTGAAAAATCTGCAAAGCAATGGACTCACCTCAATGGGTGAATCATTAAAGAATGCCTTCGATTTATTAAATCTGAATCGCATGCAATCCGGCATCGACACATACGGTCAGGGACGGTGTCCATTTTACTTGGAGCCTTCTGTAATCATTGTGATCACCGATGGTGGGCGGTATTCGTACCGTAATGGTGTACACCAAGATATCATACTGCCGTTAAATACACAAATACCAGGAACAAATTTCACAAAAGAACCATTTCGTTGGGATCAACGACTATTTTCATTAGTTCTACGTATGCCTGGCAATAAAGTGGATGAACGTGCTGAGGGCAAAGTACCGCACGATGATTCGCCCATAGAACGTATGTGTGTGGTGACAGGCGGACGTTCGTATCGTGTGCGTTCGCATTATGTTCTAAATCAATGTATCGAGAGTTTAGTGCAGAAAGTGCAACCGGGAGTCGTCTTACAATTTGAACCAATGCTACCGAAAGACGGCGTGCCAAATGAAGCGCTACAGGACATAATATTTCAACCAATGAAGAAAATGATCTATGTGCAAAAACATATTTCACAAAAGACCTTCCCAATTGGTTACTGGCCCTTGCCGGAACCTTATTGGCCCGACCCGAAGGCGGTTACATTGCCGCCTCGCGATGCACACCCCAAATTGAAAGTAGTCACACCCGCAGTTGACGAACCGCAAATGGTGCGTAGTTTTCCTGTTGACAAGTATGAGATCGAAGGCAGTCCGCTGACCTTACAGATATTGCAAAAACGCGAAATGAACAAATGTTGGCAGGTGATCATATCGAACGGAATGCATGGTTTCGATTTACCATTTGGTTATTTGAAGGCCTCGCAGAATTTAACACAAGTACATCTGTATGTATTGGCGTATAACTATCCGGCCTTATTGCCGCTGCTGCACGACCTTATACACAAGTATAATATGAGTCCGCCCAACGATCTCATGTATAAATTTAACGCTTATGTGCGCTCAATACCGCCATACTACTGCCCGTTTTTGCGAAAAGCGTTACTAAACATCAATGTACCGTATCAGCTGCTCCAATTTTTATTGCCGGAAAATGTCGACAATTATTTGTCACCGAACATCGCCAATCAGTTGAAGCATATCAAAAACACCGCAAAGCAAGACCAAGAAAATCTCTGTATGAAGGTGTATAAACAGTTGAAACAACCGAAACCGCCGTATCGACAAATCGAAACAGCAAAATTAAATCCCGGCGTACCATTGAGACGCGATCTTGTACGTCATCCATTGTTGAGGGAGACCTTTTCTAAATTACACGCTGAGATTGAACCACTTGAGAACTACACCATTGTTGTACCACAGCTAACGCGTCAATCGTCGGCGAAGTCATATCGCAATCCATTCGATATACCACGCCGCGATTTGATGGAAGAAATAGCGCGCATGCGCGAAACTGTGCTACGACCCACACCTACCAGTTTGGTGGCGAAAGATTCCGGACACTGCCTACCCATCGCCGAAATGGGTAATTATCAGGAATACTTGAAGAATAAGGATAATCCTTTGCGCGAAATCGAACCGACAAACGTGAGACAACACATGTTCGGCAATCCATACAAAAAGGATAAGCATATGGTTATGGTAGATGAAGCTGATCTCAGTGATGTGGCGCCAATGAAATCAAATAATGGTGCTGGTGGCGCGCCACTACCGGGTGTGCCAGGTGGTATTGTGCCAAAGAAAATCGATGCTTCACGTGCACGCAAACGCAAAGCCGGTCCCATACGCAAGGACTACATATTTCGACGTACTTCCACAGACGTGCGGCCTAGCACACCAAGTTTGAATATAACATCAGCAAATGCCTCAAGCTCCTCGGTTTCTTCAATGTCCGATTTCGATGATGACAGCGCGTCAGAGACCGCGTCCATATCATCGAACATGTCTGATGACGGCGATCCAGATAGACTTGTTGTGGCGTTTGATTTCAGCGAAGACGAACCTGGTGAGCCGCTAATTAATGGTTATGTACGTAATTTCATCAATGGCATTAGCGACGAAAGTAGCTGTGATTCCGATGTGGGTGGGTCCACCACAAATCCGATTAGTTCGACGGCTGGTATCAGCATGACGGTTGGTGGCACATTGCCGCTGCCACCTGTAGTACAGATGCCGGGCAATAACAATGTATTAACACCCATGTCGCCGCCAGGTTCACCACAACCCTATATAAATAATTTTGGTCAATCAATTATGACACCTGTTGATGCGGCGCCTGTTGCTGTCGGCTCTATAGTAGTGCCAAACGTGTTGACAAATACCAACGCAACGATAGTACCTAACGTTTTCGCTGCACCACTTCAAATCAACGGTAACACTTTGCTTAGTATTCCTACAACAACGCCTGCATTGGGAGCGCCAGTACCCGTTGCAACCCCAGCGACAGTCACACTTAACACTCAAGCACCTCCCTATCAACACAACGATATTAACGATGCTCAAGAAATTTCGCGCATATTACAACAATGCCACAATGGCAATGCTGGCATATCGAATACTGCCGCCGCGCCGAATCCGGACACTGCAGCCATTGTAGGTGCGCAGGTCAAAATGGAAACAGCAGAGTCTGTGCTAATGCCACCACCATCAGCCGCTGTGGCGAATTCCCTCTCAACTGTGACACTTTCAACCAATTTCGATACGTTGAAACGCGAGTCAATGACCAATAATGTCGGTATAGCCAATTCAAATCATGTGACCAATCATAATCAACACAACAGCGTTAACAGTATAACAAGTAGCAATAATATCGGTAACGGCGCTAGTCAACGTAATTCAATTGTGGTGTCGGGGCCACCGCCACTTACAGACGAACAACGAGATGCCGCACGTAAACATAACCTAGAAATTCGAACACAAGTTTTTCGCGATATACGACGTCCAGGTCGTAATTATACACAATTGTTAGAACATCTCAATTTAATTAAGGGCGATTTTGAAATGAAATCAAATTTCATAAAAATGTGCATCAGCGAATCGTTGCGTTTCCGACGAAAACAAATGATTGATAGCATACAGGAGTGGTGGGACAAGAAACAGCAACAATTACATACAACAACACCAACAACAACGGCGACAAGTTAACAATTACTATTATGGAGTATCAATTGAGCTAGTGAGCCATATACAGACAAACCCGTCAACGGCGATAGTTTTCGTTAAAAAAGAGAAAAAATACCCTAAGATCATCATAGACCACCGAGCCACACAGGCTGATCTTATCAAATGCAAAATTATAAGCCCAAAATGTGTACAAGTTGTTGTATGTGACATGCCGATTGCTGCTAATCAAATTACATTTTAGGGTGCGTTGTATAAATGTACGTGTGTGTGTATGCGGGCGAGTGGGTGCTCATTTTCGTTAAAGAAAACGGGTACTAAATGTGGTTCTTCACAAAAAAAAAAAAAAAAAAAAAAAAAAAAAAAAAAAAAAAAAAAAAAAAAAAAAAAAACAAATATTAACAAAAAATGTAATGTGGGCGTGGGTGAGTTGGGGTGTTGAATCCGCAACGGTTAACAAATCTCTGTACATGCATGCTGTTGTCATAGTGTACGTGTGCGTGTGTGCTTTGCCACTCGAATTAACAACAGGCAAGGTGCTAGGTGCGCATTTATATGTGCAGAAATGGTTTCAAAAACACTGGAAGATACATAGGCGCATATGAATCGTGTAATGCTGTCCAGAGCGTTCCAATCGACTGTTAATAACCGTTTAATAACGAAAGTTTGCAAGCGGATTTGATTTATTATTATTATTTTTTAATTGTAAAATTAACTTTTCGGTCATTAAGTAATTAAAATTGTAGCAAATCTAAAAAAAATGTTTATAGTCAACTCAAGCTTTTAAGTGTTACTATAAAATTTAGATATCGCGCTTAATACAAGTTTATAATTTATTTGATTTATACACCAAAATTGCAATATTTTTGTAGCTCTTCTTTAAATTACAAAAAAAAAATTTAAAATCTCAAAGAAAAATAATTTTAGTGTATTAGCGAATTTTTCAAAAATATCCGAATCCATGGGTAAATCTTAATATTTAAGTTGTTAGTAAAAATTGGTTTCTGTGGATTCTCCTATAATTTATCGTATTGACTTGCATCTAGTACGAGCATAACTTTTGAAAAATCTGCGCACTTGATCGCCTTGCCTGTTTGCGTTTCAGCATACAATTTTTTATTACGAATTGTTTAAAATTTTAGCAAAAATATAATTTTTGTTATAATTTAAGTAACTCGCAGCAAATTTTTAGGATTCCCCTTTACTATGACGTGTACGATTACGCACCAGTGACCGTTACTTTTACGCTTACTCCTGTTAATTTGTTTTTGTTGATTTTGGTTTCAATACTTTCCGTCGTTTATCTTTAGAAGATATAAGAGAATAGACTGATAACTTTATAGTTGAATGACCACGCCCACAAGCCCAAATCTTAGTGTTATGTTATGTAGGTTTGTACATAAACTGGACTTGTCAGCTGGGTACTTGTGCTCCGTTATCGACCCACTTAAAGACACACGTGATTGCGCTGCTTTAGTAGATTAAAATTAAAGTAATTATTTTGCTTTGTTCCAAACACAAAAAATTCCTTTATTTTCAGAAAAAAAAACAAAAACGCAAAAAAAAAAATAAGTTTAATTAACGAAAATATAGAACGAAAGTGAGCGCGCTAGGCCTTTCCTCTCATCCAAACGAGAAATCACTTACATTTTCATGTAATTTTATTCTAGTTTAACTTGTTTCAGTAATCTTATAATTTAGTAAATAGAAAGAAAAATTGCATATGTACAGATATGCATAGGTATGTAAATAAAATATATACAGATATAAATAAAGAATTGAGTGACTAGGGTGACTCTAGCGAACGCAGAAATTTACGAAAAAAAAATAAATTTAACTCAAATCAGCTGGATGTATTCGCGAGTACATCTGTTTTCTTCTTTGCGTTAAACTCAACAACAACAAAAATTATATAAAAATATTAGCAAATAAATAATTTTCAGTGTTTTCATTTTCTCATGTTCAATTTTAAATTTTGTAATTGTACATACACATATACACACACGTAATTGGTTATTT
>NW_017537390.1:56333-60211 GCF_001853355.1 Bactrocera latifrons | reverse complement strand
CTAGAAGTATGCTAAAAAAGAGAAAAAATTCACAACAAAAGAAAACATCGTCCTGTCTTAAAAAAAAATCAAAAAATATAAAAAATATTTTTTTCTTTTTATTAAAAATCAGACGGAGATAGAATTTTGCAGCACAAATAATTAGAAGAATGGGAAACAACTGTATAGAAAATCAGAAAAGGATCAGAATTTTTTTAAATCAAAAATCAGTAAAAACCAAAAAAATAATTTGGTTTTACCAAAATTCGAAAATTTTTGTTAGAGGAATGGCTAAAAAATAGAAAAACAAGAAAATGTCCTCTTCTTAAAAAAACAGCACAAAAAAATCAGACGGAATACAGAAAAATATTTTTTTTTATCAGAAAATTACCAAAACATAATATTGTTTTTTTCTTTTTACCGAAAAGCAGATAAATTAGAAGTGAAAAACCAGAAAATATCCGCTCTAAAAAACAAAACAACAAAAAAATTAGACTTTTTCTTTTATCAAAGAATTACCAAAACGAAATATGTTTATTTTGTACCATAAAACATAAAAGTTAGAAGAATGGCTAAAAAAAGAAAAAACAAAAAATATCCCCCTCAGAGAACAAAAAAATTTGAGATAATTCCAAAAGTGTTTTTTATATCAGAAAATGACCAAACGAAATATTTTTTTTACCAAAAATCGGAAAAATTAGTTAGAAAAATGGTAAAAAGAGCAAAATTAGAAAAGAATAGGAAACTATGTTTTTTCAATCAAAAGTAAAAAAAAGTTATCAAGAGTCTAAAAAAATATACATATTTTTTTTATATTCCCTTGACTCGGTAATTTTATAATTATTTCCAGCTTTAAGTAAATTCCTGAACTTCCTGCTAAATGTACAAAATCATGTCGTGAATATCACTTACCGTGATTAACGATGTGCTTATGTATGTATGTATGAATGTCTATATCCCTGTTACGTCGAAATAGCAAAGGAGTAATTACGATGGATTTGCATGCTCAAAGGAAAGTATTAGAAATTATACATTGAAATGCTACTAAAATATTCACAAAAGCAACAGTTTTTTCTTCTTGTTTTTTTTTGTTTTTGTTTGTTTTTGTTTGGTTAATTTTTAATGCGCTTTTTTATTTAATTAATAATGCAATTGCAAACACATACTTATATGTGTATATGTGTGTACCTATTTAATTTTTTTGCGCCTAAAATCATGCAATCGAAACGTAAGTTTGAAGTTTAAAAACGCTTTGTTGTGGATAACATTTGAAATCTGCTTGCATACTTGGTTGTATGTGTGTGTTCATACCCTGCAGCCAAAGTCGGGCAAGCCTTCTGCAACTCGCATAATCTATTTCGTAAATGGTATAATATCCTAATTAAAACAAAAAAAACATCGACTGGATTGAATTTGCAGGTTTGCGAATTATGTAAAGAATTGGTACAAACCGAATAACAGCATAGTCAATCGAACAAGCAACTGGTATAAATGCAATAGACTAACAATTATATTTGATTGTATAGACGTTGAAAGGATGTGAATCGAACAAAACAACCGGTATAAATGCAATAGACTGGTATAATGCAATAACAATAGAATAACAAGCTAATGTACCAATGAACTGAATTGGGTAACCTTTTCTAACATACATCAAATTGTTGGTAAGGGATCCGTTGAATAGAAGATGGCCATGTTAATACTAAAGGGTGATCCATTTTGAGGTTCCCCACTTTTTTCTTTAAGAAAAAACACAGATATTTTAAAGTTAATGTTTATTATCATAGGAAACAGCATTCTTTGTTCTTTATTTTTTTTTGAAGATTATCTCTTTTAAATGTTGGCTGCAGCTATGTCTCAGATGGTCCATCCGTTGAGTCCAATTTTCGATGATCCGTTCGAGCATTTCGACTGTTAACTGACACGCGTTATGTTTTACTCGAAGACCTGAATCGAAGTGGGATTGTCCGCATAGAGTTTAGACTTTCTATATTCTCTCAGGATAAAGCTTAGCTATGTTTTATCATACGATCTTGGTGGTGATGCGAAGGGTGGGAAGTGACGCCGTCTTGTTGAAATCAAATGTCGCCGATAATATTCCCCATTGACGGGGACGTTTTCACCGACAGTAAAAAGCAAAACCTTCATTTTTGTGGATGAAATGGCAGCTCTTGAATCTTTTTAGGATCTTCTTGACGAGGTTGCCCTCGTCACTGCACAAAATTTGGTTCGAAAAAGTCGAATCTTTTTAGAACTTTTCAAAAGCCAATAGGGCGAAGCGGTGTCGCTTGAGAAGGTCGAGCGGCTCCAGTTCTTGCACAAGTTGTATAATATTTTGTACGCTTTTAATTTAAGAGCTCGACGTAAAATGAGCCAAGTGCTTCGAACGGCGCCAAATCGTCTCTCCACGGTATTCGTGTACACTCGGTTATGGCTGCTATATTTCCGTCACCGCGTGGTGAACGCGGTCTATTCTATCGAATATTAACCAATTATAAATGCTGGGTCTCAAGATGGATGATGTTGCGAACAGTACGATCAATAGACCGATTATGTTGATTTTAAGTTGTCAATGATTTGTAAACATTCTTCAGGCGTAAGTTTCTCCATGATGAAATGCCATACAAAAAAAAAATATATGACAGCTTAACACGATCCACGAATGATCTGTCAAAAAAAGGTATTGAAAAAAGTACCTCTACTAAGATCACCCGTTACGTCAACTCCGTAATAGATAAGACGTATTGCAGTATATTCCTACTAGCTCTATTATTATTATTTGAACTGCCACCTCCGCGATTTAATAGTTAAGCAAGATAAAGATCGAAACTTAAGAATATTTTAGATCCTGTGACTGACAACAAAACCGCGATGGCGCTTAGATAGTTGAATATGAATCCTTTGCTTTGTCAGACATTTCCTGATGTTAGATACTTGATGTTTACTTCTCGTAGTGTTAATGAAAGCAGCTTTTGCAATACTATTATGATATTAATATCTATTATCTTAACTCGTTAAAAAAATAGTACAAAAGTTTCAGAAAACTTCCTTCACTACTGAAATAGAATTTTGAAAATTCTCTTATTGGATTACTGATGTATGCCCCCTCTCCCACCACCACACTCCTGTACTTACAACATACAAAAGCGTGGGTGCATATGACGTCACAGCGTATAATTTCTATTTTCATTATTTTCGAAATTATTGCCGCCACCATGAAATTGACACAGACTGACAGGAGGTTAATATTCTTGATATTATGCATCAGCCATAAACAATCTGATGATTCACAATTTAATTGACCAGATCTTAGCGAAAGCAAAATAATGAAATTATTTGTCTAAAAACATATAGACATATACATATGTACGAGTATATGAGCACATAGACACATGTCTAAAAACAAAATAAAAGAAAGAAAAACAAAAATATATAAGTAAGTATACTGGGCTATAGTAACCCTGTGCGAGATGCAAAAATCAAAATATAGTATTATAGTAACAATTTAAAAAAAAATAGGTTTTAAGACTTCAAAATAACAGATAAAATAAAATGCACTTAAGTAATTTGGAGAAATGCTGGGGCTAGTTGACAGTTCTTGGTCGGATAAAAAATTCATGCCCGTTCCCTGCTACACCTTATTTTATATGGTATAATATATTTAAAGATTGCACATTTCTATATCTATAGTTTATGCTATACACAGTCAGGTTTACCAAAAATATTTTGAGGTGTTAAACTTCAGTTATATACATATATGTATATATTGTAGTAAGTACTAGGTTGCTCATAAAATGCCAATTTACAACAATACTTTACCGCTCGGCAGCTAATTTTAGAAAACTAAGGGGTACTATCGGGTGATTTTTTAAGAGCTTGATAACTTTTTTAAAAAAAAA
>NW_017537390.1:40854-55993 GCF_001853355.1 Bactrocera latifrons | reverse complement strand
TGAGCATCTTTCTCTTTGACACCATGTCTGATATCCCACGTGATCTGTCAAATACTAATGCATGAAAATCCTAACCTCAAAAAAATCACCCGATATTACTCACTCATAAACATGTTCTGAGTATGTTTTGGGTAAAAGAAAAACCTCATTACATGGAGACTGATAATGCAAGAATACGAAAACCAAAAGTATAGTAGTAGTCCCATACGTAAACAATTGTTTCTCGGTTAATCAGATGGTTACTTGATATAAACATTAATACCATTAGAAAAAAGAATGCAAGAGAAATTTAAACAGCCCAAAATTTAAAATTTTTAGTTGTAAGTAAGACCACAGTATCCGAGGAGACAAAGGATATAAGAATACCAAGTACTTCGTAGAAGGACGTAGCACTCCTAAGTAAAATACTACCTTAAAGAGTACTCCTAGTTTGACAGCCTAAAAACAAAGCCATTTTTGCCTATTAAAAATCAAAAGACTATGCAGGGTTTATCGGGAAAGTAATAGGACTGAGTAGATTTAAAAAATTTATTGAACTAATCGTTACAATTCTTTAAAAACTTTCAAAATAGGTTCCTTCTCTGTCGATGCAGCACTTTCAAAGCATTGAAGGCGTCACGGAAGGCATTCGCCGGAATAGCCTTGAGAGCCGAGGTGCATGCTGCTTTGATCCCCTTTCATCGCTTTTTTCCAGCAAGGAAACATAAAAAGTCCGGAGGGATCTCATCTGGCCGGTCAAAGGTCTCTGTCGAAGATTTACCGAGTTTAACACAGCCATTCGTTCGTTAGCTAAAAATGGCTTCTACCAAATACACTCGGTCCGAAGTAGAGTCGCGGCGAAAAAAAATCAGTCCTATTACTTTCCGGACAAACCAATGCTTTTAAAATTTTAAGGATATAATTACACATACGAGTGTTCAAAAAGTATTGCGAATATAGTATATTCGAATTTCGAATTTTTTGTTTCGTTATGTTGGTACTCATGTCTCTCACTTATCCCGACAAACTCGGCCATTTTGAATGTTTATTTAATTGTTGACAGCTGCACGTGTTTTGGATCGTCTTCGATTTTACCTATTCAAAAAAATGGATCAAAGAACCTCTACCAAATTTTGTGTGAAAAACGAAATTAAGTGCGGGGATGCATTCCGAATATTGACTGTGGCATACGGAGAAACTACCTTGGACCGAGGCAACGTTTATCGGTGATACAAAATGTTCTCAGAAGGCCGAGAAGAGGTGACAAAAATTGGCTTTTGCACCACGGTAACGCCCCTGCTCACACATCGTTGCTTGTGCGCGACTTTTTGGCCAAAAACAACACACTAATGATGCCGCAGCCACCGTATTCCCCAGATCTGGCCCCCTGTGACTTTTTCTTGTTCCCTAAACTGAAGAGGCCCTTGAAAGGACGACGTTACGCTTTTCTTGACGAGATAAAGACGGCAAAGAAGGAGAAGCTGAAGAAGATAAAAAAATGATTTTTTGAAGTGCTCCGAAGATTGGAAAAACCGTTGGCAAAAGTGTATAATATCTCATGGGGATTACTTTGAAGGGGACAAAATATATATTCATGAATAACATAATTTTTGAAATAACACAAAATTCGCGATACTTTTTGAACACACCTCGTATTTTGAGAATGCACACCAACAACAACATTTTTCGAGTTACACACGATCTTCGATGGCCATGAAAAGCAATCCTTCACCGTTGATGAAACCTAAACGAAACTTTTCTATTATAGGCCCATACTAAGACCTAGCGTCGAAAGAAATATCAAAAATTTACAAATTCATCTTTCGTTTCATCTTTTCATATAAAAGTGACCACTATACTTTATATGAAAAGATGCAACGAAAGATGATCATCTTACTCTGCTTACCCGGCGGGTATCGCGTCGAATACTTTCAGAGCTTATGTAAAAGATTTCTCACGGGTGTTTCGACTTCTACATGTAACGATCTTAAGAATTTTAACTCTCACCAGAGGTAACATGGTTTTCAGGTTTCCCGGCTGTAAAGAATACATTTTTTTGTTAACTTATTGAATTCTATATCATATCTAGAATATTGTCCCAAAGGCTTATGTTCATCCGAGTAATATTTTGGGAGATATAGCTTTGAAAGGCGGAGGATAGAGCCATGTATACCATTAATGCCAGTGAGGAAAGTTCTTAGAGCGCCATACACTTGTGAGTGGCCAGAAACGATCCTTTTACATATGGCTGCAGCAGCTCACGACGTCCGGTCTTAGACCAAGTATTCTCTGGGTAGCCAAAAAACATCCGCTAAAGTAAGAAGGCAAAACATCCCCTCGCAAGGGTTGTGCGCTCGGGTTTGGGACCCGCTACACAAAAAAAAAAGGCCCCCATATGAAAATTAGATTAAAAATCTTTCGCCTTTATTTTAGAGTACAATGCAGTTTTCTAAAGTGTGCTATTTTTTGGAAAATAAAATTAAACGAATCCTAATTTAATTATGTTTATTATGTTTATATACATGTATGTTTATATACATACATATAAGCAAATATACACATATGTAATTTATTTATTAACGCCATAAAAATGGTTGCTGCTATCATCATCTACCAACAATTGCTATGTAAATAAAAGTACTTTTATTATATTTTAATTTGATAATCGGTAGATTCATTCTACAAACACACAACGGTACGTTCGTACACATTCATAAAAACTTCTGATTGATTTGTAGAATAAATTTTCGCAAATTTACTTGGTGAGAATTTTAAAGGCACACAGACATACAAGTGGCTGTTTCACAGAATTCGCACAAAAGTGTTTCCAAAATAAAAGTGAAAGGGCATATATGTACATACAAATGCACATATATTAGCATATGCGATTTTGTCATGTGCCTGTTTTAAGATGTGACGAAGTGACCGACTATGACAGCGACAGTGATTCTTTCCCTGAGATCTCTTCAAGGTCGCTACTGTGCGCGTTTATTCGCTTAGACGTGCATTTAGCCATTGCAAATGCTAACAACGAAAACGCACGTATTTACATACGAGTATATAAATATATATACATATATGCGTTTGGGTAATCGCTTGCCTCCTACACCTGTTGTTTGAAAAATCGTTTTCGAAATGATATTTTTAATGTGTTGTATTTTTATGACTTTCTTTTTTACGCTCATTGTGGTTATGCGCTTACAAATACACACAGTTACTATATAATAACGTAATATGAACAAGGTGTGTGTGTCGCCGAATGTGTAAGCAGCTATTTTCAATTTTATTATGTTTAATTTGAATTTTTTTCACAATTAATTATGGCATTATTTGAATTGTTTTGAGGAGCTCGCAAAAAAAGTTCACTTAATATACAATTTCGAGGAAAATAAGAGCAGTTGTGGTCACTAAAACATGTTACCAAAGATAAATAGCTTTTCAAGAATATTTTTAATTTAAAAATTGACTTCCTTCAGAGTAAAATATTACTTGATTTGACGATAAATAACACCATATTCAAAAAACCTATATTCTATTTTAGAGTATTAATTAGAAACAAAATTCCATGACAGCCATTCTAATAAATAATTTTTGTTTTTATAATGAGAAAAAAGAAGCTCTCAGCGCATTCATATTATTAACTATTCCTTCATCCACTGTGGTTGTCACGTTTGGTGCCCAGCGATCATTAGCTAGATTCTTTAGAAAAATAAAAAAAAGGTCAGGATAGAACCCTCAGATTATTAATGCTCTCTCATTGTTCCCTAAATAGTCTGCTGATAGCAGTGAAGTCTACCATATTTTCGCAATACTCACATGGTATGGGTGATTATGGTTTGCGAATTTTATTGTTTCTCTTCTCTACCAACACATACCAAGTGATTGTATTTTATAAAGCGGGCAAATTTCTGAAATAATTTAAAGTAGTGCTTTCGAGTTCAAATATCCTGGCAGAAATTAAGTCTGGTAGATTTCTAAATACGAACAACCACCTGTCGTGCCAAGAAAAGGGTATTCTTAAACTCAAACCCCTTTATTTTCCATCTTAAAGGAAATATGCTGGATAATTCCAAATCTGAAGCCTGATCATATTGTCAATGCATAGCTACCGATTAGAATACGGGTCATTATTTCGAAAATTGTTGTAAGAATATTTTTGCGTCTACTGGAGAGAGAAAACTCATTCCTTATCATTTGTTTGGTTTTTTGACAATGTCTGGCCCCACCCCTAATATACATAAGTTAAAGGCGAAACTAATCTTGCCATACTTCCTGTTCTATGGTGTGTGTCGGATCTGAGGCCTATACCTCATGGCAGAGTTCTTGCTTCTATGTTCTACATTCTTTTCACGACTGACCTTCACAATTACCGCAACATATGCGAATGATACTACGTAGTAGCGGCGAGTAGCAATTCTACTGCTATCCCAAGGAAACTACAATCTCAGTTGACCACTCCAGAACCGTGGAACATTGGCATTAATACTGAAAAATCCACACAAGTGGACTCAGACATGAAATATGTCCTCAAGTGGTCTTATAGTATATGGTCAGATGCTATCAACCATAAGTTTAAAATATTTGGAAGTTTTGATTGATAATATGGATACATGGAGCGACCACGTAAAAATTAAGCTCAGGGTAAGGTTTGCGGAGTTGTATTGGTCCCTAAATTCAAGACAGCGCCTCAGTCTAAACAGTCTAATGAACAAGCTTCTCATATAATATATTAAACGATACTCAGATTGATCTGATCGTATGGAATTTAAATCTGGGGGGCAAATAAATCTCAAATTATTTTAAATTTATTCTTTTAAAATAAAACTATTCCCACTATAAACGGTGCACTTTTCTCGAAACAAATTTTTTTTGTTGCGGTCGCCACGATATCTCAAGTCCAAAACTCATTTCAACCAAAAAACAACGGTTTGGTGGTGGAATCAGTGGTACCTATATCATCAAAAATTATGCTGAGATAACCGACTATTTGATGCCTGAAATTGAAGCTAGTGATCTCAGCGACACTTGGTTACAACAAGATGGCATCACTTCCCACACAGCACTACAATCAATGGATTTATTGAGAGAACACTTCGCTTAGCAGATAATTTCACCTTTTGGGGTGATCTTTTGGCTACCAAGATCGTGTGATATCACATCCTTAGACTTTTTCCTGTAGAGATATGTAAAGTTTTAAGTTACCGCAGACAAACTCGCTTCGATAGTTACCAGTCGAAAAGCTCGAACGAGTCATCGAAAATTGGACTCCACCTGAGATGTAGGCGCAGGCAACATTTAAAAAAGATAATCTTCAAAAAATAAATGCCAAAGAAAGTTCTTTCGAATGAAAATAAACATTCCCCATTAAATTTGAAGTTTTTTGTTTTTTCTTTCAAAAAATTTATTTCCAAACGCTCTCCAAAAAAAAAATTAATTTTTGGAAAAATTGTATATTTGAATACACTTATTGGCATTATTTCAATCACAGCTGTACCAGTATGTGAATATGGTATAATGCAAATTTGTGGAAAAACGCAAACATATTTTGGAAAAAGGTTACGAGTGCATGAATCCTATCAAATTACCTAATGCACACGCGGTATGTATGTAGGTGTATGCCAATAAAGCTGAAAATTTACTAAAATATTTATAGGTAGGTATCTAAGTATAGGTAGGTATGTACACATGTCAGTTCAATAAAATAATAAAAAAGCGTGAGCTAGTGGCTTCCAGAAGACACGACTGCATTCCATTTGGGACATCAATAAGCCACCGCCACTTCATAACCATCTCTCTGACTCATTGCGCACTTAGAGTAAACAAAATATAGAAAATATATGCATGTATGTATATGCACATGTTATTGTTTTTGTCATTTAATTTAAAAAAATATGTTGTGCTATATTTAAATATATGATCATCAGTCCCATTTGACAGTGAAAACCAATTCACATACGTTAATAGATGCATAACTACACAAACATATACATTGCTGCTAATATTTCCATATAAAAAATGTGTCTAATATTGATTTGATTTAGAAGAAATGTGTGGGTGCTTCTAGATTTCCATGATGTATTTTTTTCATTCATTAATTTTTCTAAATTCGCTAAGGTTATGATGCACGACTTTGTTTACAAACAAAATACGTTATTCTAGAATGACCAATTAACTAGCTATATATGTACATACATATGTATGTATGTATGTACATAGTAGACAATATATTGCCAACGAGTGTCGCAAGGAGACAATCAAATAAATTCGCTTATATCGAATATTTTTCTAAATTTTTACTAGGTCTCATATAAATATATAATGTCCATAGTATGTACATATGTATGTCTGTAATAAAAATTTCGAATGATCTACAAATGTGACGTCACATCCTACAGCAGACATTCCTCTCTCGCCGACCATTTGGGTAGCTTCACTTGATCGCATCTGTCATAAAAATATTTGTCATTCTATTTATATTTACAAACTGATTTATACATAAATACATACATACATGTGTACATATTTAGTAAAATTTACGATTATACTAGAACTCTGTGATTGATTCCATTTCAATATGTAAATATAGTGACCTTTTGTTGACTAGCTTGGCTTAAAATATAACTGCTTATGTTTTTGATTTTGCATTTCCTTAACAGGCCAATTGCGTGTACCGGTTACTCCTACACGTCTTCGAGCGTAGTTAGTTACAGTAAATGACAGTAAATATTTTTGCTAAGATTAGTCAAGTTCAAAATATCCATTATTGAGTGGGTAAATTATTGCGAGTGAAATTATTTTGCTCACAAAATGAGTGGTAGCTGTCATGTCAGTCTTTCCGAGTAAGTCTTCAGGGTGGCTGTGCATTTATTGTGACAAAAATATTTGCATCTTTAAAGATATGATATGCATTCGATCATAAAGGCGTTTTTAAGCCGTAATTAGGGTTGAAAATGCCTTTTATCTATTTTCACCTATATGTTGATTTGTGTAACCATTAAAACACACCCTCATTTTGTCGTGGATTTTCCCTTGCCCTGAGTCAGCTTTCGCATTACTGCAGGGCAAGGTTTCCAAGGTGGTCCTATTGAAAGTCAGTTTCTACTCGCCCAGCGTCCAATGATGTCCACGACTTTGTAGTCATCATCAAGCTATTAGTTCATCTTCTACTGACTCGGGTTATACGGGGACGGGAACGATAAAATTAAAATCCTTGTATAGAAAACTATTTTAACTGCAAAGGGTATTATTATTATATATATCGTGCGAYTTAACTTTTTATTAGGTTACTGAAAATCACAAGACTATTACAATAAACCCATAACCACATGTGCTTTAAAGAAAGAGACTCAATGATGGAGAGTGGGGAGGTCATTTTACTTATACATCATATCTTCTTTATAATTCAATAAGAAAGTTACAAACGAGAGTTTAAAGGCCGTGTTTTCTATTTAATTAAAATTTCTCCCTTCATATTGGGTTTACGGGTTTAAAAAAGTCGAAGTTTTTATTGCCTTATCAAATTCTACAACCCTCTAGAATATTGCCTTAATTTCCCAAGTTATTCCGTGTAGTAGTTTCGGAGATACAGCCTTAAGAACTTGTGCGCTCGAGGCTAGCTAGGCTAAGTCTTTGAACGCATTTTTCTCGAAACTGTGCTCTTAAAGTCGGTTGGCAAGATTTCTCGAGAACTACTCAACCTGTCTTCATGAAATTTTACACAGGTCTTTGAGATACAATTCTTAAAGACTTGGACGAAGGATTTTTTTTCAATTACAACTATTTGAAAAAAAAAAAAGTCTTGAAAATTTAACTCAAATTTTAATTTTTTGTTTTGTAAAAATGTCTGCCAAAAATCCATTTTAATTTTTTTTCCTTCGTCCAAGTTTTAAGTTATGATTTTTTCCAAAGGGTCACCGGAAATCGCGTCGCAATGGCCGTTATGTTAATAGTTAATGGTGTATGTTTTGTAATTATAAAATAATCTGATAAAATATTTAATTTTTTAGATAAGAAAAGACTTGTTGAAAAAAACTTTTTTTTTACCTGAGGAAACCCATGTATCATTACTTTTATTATTGAGAAATAAAATATAAATTCAACAATTAATTTGTTAAATTTTCAATCCTAAACTAATAATAATTATAAAATAATACTACATTTTTCGTATATCCCTAAATGCAACCCAACCATTTGAGTGTGAACTCAGACTCTCTATCACGCTCTCAAAAACAATTTTGAGCGCATTTCTTGAAGTATCTTCACATGCGCAGCCAAAAGCGACCGCTGTGTACGCCAACAAATAAAAATCACTGAATGAGTGAGATACGAATTAGTCTCAAAGCAGAAATCCAAGTGATAACTTCCCAAACGTGCGAAGCGAAAAGTCATTTTGTGCTAAAACAAATACTAAGAGAGCAGAAGAAAAGTTGTCAAGTGTGAAAGCGGACAAAAAACAAAAAAAAAGAGCAAAACAAAAATTGTTTCGGCAAACAATACTAATTTTTCGTGTAGAAATCAATAAATTTGTGTTAAAGAATCAATAAAAATGGCCGATGGTAACAAGAGGAATATCCCCATCAAATTGGGCGACTTCAGCATTCTCGATACAGAATTCTCAAGCATTCGTGAGCGTTTCGATGCGGAAATGCGCAAAATGGAAGATGAGATGAACAAGTTCCGGCATGAGCTGATGTCGCGCGAGGCAAACTTCTTCGAGTCCAGCAGGTGTGTACAAATAGTTATACCTAAAAGTAAAACTCTTGTTATATTGTGTAAGGAAGAGACATAGCCCAAGCCCAAAAAGGGATATTACTTCTCATTATTATAACTGCGCAAAAAGTGGCGTTTCAAATGAAGACAATTGTGTTTATGTACGAGTATATGATATGAAAAAGGTTTCCTGCGCGCCCAAAAGGAAGTGTGCGACATCTGTTTATAGCATCTGCTTAGCGCATATTATAGGATTATAATGGTGCTAAATATAGTTATTAGTGTTAAAGGCATATGCATATCGGCTACTCTGGTATTTTATGCAATTTGATACCTCGGCTTTGCCAGTCATTATGTGAGCTTTATTTTTCCTTAATTTATTTTTCTTTTTGCTTCTTTCTCTATTTCTTTAATTTAGTCGCATGGCGAATATAAGTATAGGTATACAACATCACATTACTTAATTCGTAAACGACTTCTTGTTAGTTCTAAACGCGGCATGCTCAAGTTTCACACCTTCCCACACCACAAGACCTTTTTGGGATTGAAGAAGTGGTTAGTAGGTACGGTGCATAGTATTCTATGGCCGTTAATTTTGTTGAAGCTGTTGGGATCGAAAGAAGATATTTTTTATGCATTTGAGACAGTTCCTTAATCGATTTACAGTTAGAATTATAACTTTTCGATAATTTATGAAATTGTAAAAAATAAAGGGTGTTAATATATTTTCTGAAAATTTTCAGGTGTGGTAAAAAATAAGTCGATGAAATGCAAATAAGTTTCGTAGCACGTATTCTATATAAAATAAGATTTCCATTATAATATTGGGTAGTCGAAAAAGACTTTTCGTATTTCTAATCAAACTTCAACTTATTTAATTAAAATTTCCATTCTTCTCTTTTTTGTACAAAAATTTCGAAATATGGCGAATTTTTTTGAACAGCAATAACTTTTTTTCAACTTCCCCGAATTTAATTTGTTTTTGGTTAAATCTCACCTTTCCAACACTATATGGTATGACACAATGTGATTGGTAGTACTGGAGATTTACGACTGTAACGACACCTAATGACAAAATACGAAAAGACTTTTTCGACCACCCAATATATGAAGAAGTGATATAAAAACACCAAGAACAGGATTTTGAGAAAATTTTTCGAGGAATGTTTAAGTTTACTTATTTTCTATATGCTTTACTGAAACTTTGTAGTAAAATGTTTTTTTTTTTTTGTTTTCTGAAAACAATAGTTAAATTTTCCACTCATCATTTCAGAAAAATATTCAAAGGATCCAATAACCGTCCTTAGATAAAAGGAAAATATAATTTTAACAAAAAAAGAAAAAATAATAATAGTCAATATTACAATAAAATAATCAGATTTTTGAAGCAATTGTCCCACTGAACTCTTGGCACGTCTCACTGATTTTCTATAGCAACGACCTCCTACTTGGCTTCACGACATAACATCGCGAGAAGAGCAGAAATATAGAAAAATCACAAATGCATTATATATAAATATATACATATGTATAGTATACTATGTGTACATATTTCATATACCACATAGTGCAAAGTTACCAACGCGTTTTCCACACTGAATTGCTACACTTTTCCGCAACCCCAGCCAACGCGGCAAAAACTGGGCGGAGTAGTGAGTGTTGCCTAAGCCTAATCATATACACACATAAAACTACAGATATGTATGTATGTATAGAAACTAAGCTAGCGAAAAATTACCGCTTGAAGACTTTCTGTCAACATCCGATTATGGCTGGCAGCAACAATGGAAAAGTAGATAAAGTTTGCCACGCTAATAACTTCATTAATGCGGTTGGTATAATCGCAAAGAAATGAAGGGTGCAAAAACTGAAGACGTTTCTTTTGTCGTTTCTATTTGTATAAAAAAGTCGAGAAAAGACTTAGCTGACAATGTTTAACTGAAGTTGGCAACAAATAAAAGCAACTCATACTTCTTCATCTAACTTATTTTTTTAGTTTTATTATGTTTTCGCCTTTGCTTACGTCTCTCTATCTATTTAGAAATCATTTGCAGCGGTAAAAACGGTTGATCACGAAGCGCGTGAAATGAAAACATGCCGCAGAATCGCTTGGTTCTAGTGCTCTACTGTTGCTGGGCTCCACTGTGCACTTGACAGCGGCACAAGAATGAAATGGTTAGTGGCAGGCAAGCGCTGTGCACGGAAATCCACAGAGAATACAATCATTTAGCATGTTTTTTATGTTAAATGCTATAGAGATTTGTAGATACATAGTATTAGTATACATACATACATACATATGTGTCTTTATTTTTTTTTCTTATTTGCATGTATTTTTTGCACATGCGTTTGGTGAAATGGATACTTGAAATCTTATTTTTAGCTCATGAGGATCTAGATTTTTACGATTCTTCTATTTGGCTAAGATTTTAAGATAATCGTACTTATTATAGATTAGAAATTAAATTTTTTTTTTTATAAATTCCTACTGTAATTTTGGTGTATAGTCGCAAAAAACGTCTGTGTTTGTTACTTTTATGCGTTTGTGCTCAGAAATAAACTACCGGTATGTAAGGTGCTTTAAAATTGATTTTCATCATTAGCCTTCTTCGATTCAACAAATCCTGCAATGTGGCGAATTGAACAAACAACTGGTATAACTCACAAACTAGACTACCATAACCTAAAAACTATGTATTAACAAGCGATTAAACCACTTATATTATTACCAGACTCTTTATCTCTCTCATTCTCAGTTGTTGTTACTTTCACATGTAAATTTGTGCCCAAGAGTGGGAATTTTCTTAATTTCTTTTTTACTAAGAACTACTTGCTAATATAAAAAGTGCAGAACAGCGTCAAAATGAACACGTCAAGTCAGTACACAGTTTCGCCAAGTCCGATAGGTTGACTGATTAGATTAGGTAACTTTCAGAATTATATATATAAGAATACAAAGGTACCGTATTCTTATTTGTTATTGTTTACGAAAGTGTACGTAAGTGTACGTGTGGAGAGTCTTCAGAAGCTCACCTGCTTTATCAGGTGTAATGACCCCGTTGATGACTGAACTAACGCATGCTTCGTTTCAACATATTTCTATTTTTTGTAAATGTGTGAAAAGTACAATTAATAGAGTGTCTCAACTCCATTCGTTATTAATTTGCTCATTATGAGAATTATTGTGGGCTTCCAGTCAAAGTTTTTGTATTGACAGCTGTACGAAAAGTAACCAAGAAAGTGTATGTAGATATTTTCAAGACATTATAGAAGTTCAATTTCTATATACCTGATGAGTATATCATTTACATTCATATGTAAATTTGTATCATACTTTAAATCCTCAGTGCCAAGTGCTAATGATTTATTTACACATCACTGTGCATAACAATTTAGTAAAGTAAACAATGCATGTAATATTAATGCCAACGAAGAGTAAATTTCCATGCAAGCATAATTTTGAAAATTTCAAAATCTTCGCATGTTTAATGTAATTTTCAATATAATGAGCTTTTGCTAGAAGACTTTTATATGAAAAATAAACTTTTCGTTTCATTTTGATACTAAAATAAACAAATGCCGCTAAGGCTACATGTAGCAGGTAAACCAGCGTGGGTGTTGCTGGCGCATTTGAATAACAGCTGTCGATGAACAATTCACAGCTACAATAAGCTTACGGTATGTGCAAATTGCTATACCGTACAGGAAACTGAAAATATTGCAAATATTGCTAAGAGATGGCATTCAGAGCGTTCAGCGAATTTTTTTATCGGTTCGATATCGGTTCATTTTTGCAGCGCCATTCACTTGATTGTTGAACATATATATGTAGTATAGTATAGTATAAAATCTCGTTTAAGACCTCTTTTCCACGTCGTTTTAGCAAAATATTCAGGTCTTTTGACAGGAGTCTAGCATGTCAATGCTTCATATCCAAAATATTAACCAAGCAATTTTTTTCTAAATTTTTGTATAGTAAAAATCGACAGTTAAACTTTTTAGATCGTAAAGAAAAAGCTGTCAAATGCAAACTCAATTTTCATAGAACAGACTTTACAAAAACAATTTTTTTTTCGTCGATTGGGATCAGTCCGGGTCAAATTTGATCATATGCAGGTTTATCAGTAATCGATTCAGAAAGAAGTTGTTTCACGATCAAGAAAAAATATGAAGGTTCTTTCAATTTTAATCGTTTGATGCTGAATTAGTGACTATATTTCCTACAGGTAACTTCATCTGTATATAAGCACCTACATACATACATATGCTTATGTTCACACACTGTGATGTAATTCCACAGGCACACTTTTTAATTTTTCTCATACCGACACTAATTACACCGATGATATAATTGATTCTCAATTTAGTTATTTTCGTACAGGTGATGTTTAGTGCTAAGCATTAACAATTTGTAAGCGCTTTAATCACCCAATGTGATTCCAGCACGCAAGAAAATAAACAAAATATAAATACATATGTATATTACTGCAAACATGTATAAACATACATATGTATATATATACATGTACATGTATGAGTGACTTTAAATATTCGCGTATTTTATTATGCAGATTTATTATCGTTTAGTTGGCAATTTAACTTTAATTGCCGTCAATCTAAACATTGCAAGTATTACCCATACTGAGTCAAGGATAGCCTCGTAATTTCCGTTGAAATTGCTCGCATTCAAACTTTTGGTTTATACTGAAGGTATGTCTGGCAAAAGTTTAGCAAACTTTGACAGGATATTAAGTAAAATACTCAAAGTATACATATGTATCTCAGTAAGCCATAATATATGAGAGTAAAGGTGTATGCATTTGTCTAGGTGTGTGTATTGTGAATATCCTCGCAAAATAATTTTCACCTAACGCCGATCGCGTGCGCTCTGGCCAGCAATGAATTTAAACAAGCTTTAGTTCACACTGGCCTGCTTTACTCTATGAGCACACCTCCCTATACTCATACGTAAAAGTATATATGTATGTATGTACAAACTATTTTCAAATTGCTACCACTTTACCCACCCACTTCCAATTCGTATGCAAAGCACACTGAGGAAACAGCTCTTAAATGCTTAGATTTAGTAAGCACCTTTTGGTTGATAGACTCGTTAGAGGCAAGGCCATAGTGCGGGCAATTCTAAGCTGTTGTATATAGGTAGTTTTGGTATGATATAGTAAACAATTGGCGCTAAATAAACTACAAAACTACTAAACCGAAAACTACCGTACAGAAAAGATATACAGTTAAGAACTTTTAGGTATTATGCCTAAAACTCAGCCCTAGAGCAGTGCGCGAAGAGTGTTGCTGGACGGGTAGGGGGCAAATAGATACAGACACATATTTATTATAATGTGTATGTGTACCCACAAACCATAGTATTGGTATATAAAATCCATGTACATATGTATATCTAAAATTCTTTTGTCTGTGCCGTCTGTCGACAAGTAAAATCGATTCTGTTTGCTTTGGCTAAACAAAATTGACCCAAATTTTGACGTGAACGCATAACTAGTTGAGAAGCTTTAGACAATCCAAATTGTTTACACCCAACGTGGTGGAGACTGCCAAAGTAAATACATATGTACGTAAAGACTATTAACCGTCTACTTAGAAGTAAACATGACGTCATATTGACTTATTATAAGGCTACATGGCGGTACTTAGATTTCTTTAGAGGCGCATCTCATAATTTGTGAGATAGAAAAGTGGGGTTATGTGAGACCACAACCAATGTGGTGTTTTAATAGTAAGGTTTCATGTTGAGGTAGAGAAAAAGCAGGTCTTATTTGTTTCCTGGAAAGAATATTTATTTTATAATTTTTGGTATGTTCGCACCACCAACTCCATCATTTTGGAAATATTATAATCTATCACTCCTTTTATTAATATCAAACTCTTTCACTTTTCATAAATTCTTAGTAAAATCTTCGACAAAATTTAGTTTTTCGCCGAGACCGGTCAGTTTCTATATTTTTATCGGTTTTTTTTGGCGAAAACAATTAGTAAAAATTTTAAATTTTTGGAAGAGTCATCCCATCTCCCTTGACAAATTCATCCCCAATTTCTAACACAAATACATATATAGATAACTCTAATACATTGAAAATCCGTACATGTATTCATATGCAGTATGCTGATAAATAACTAAAATACTGTTATATACAACTTCTGGTCTTCATCAAAAACATAATCACATTCCACTTACGTGGAAACCCTCCACGCCTGCCTTATTTCTTACTGTATTAAGCAACGATTGTCCACGTACTAAGTAATATTTATGAGTACCTACACAAGCCTAATGTTAACAGCGTATAATTTTCCAGGAATTTCTTTGATTAAAACGAAATATCGGGTGATTTTTTTGAGGTTAGGATTTTCATGCATTAGTATTTGACAGATCACGTGGGATATCAGACATGGTGTCAAAGAGAAAGATGCTCAGTAT
>NW_017537390.1:27151-40563 GCF_001853355.1 Bactrocera latifrons | reverse complement strand
GGAATTCACATAATTAATATTTTTATTCGCATTTGATATGCATTTCTGTAGACTCAATTAATAACAAGCGAATGCGTTAATTAATTTACCGTCATCCAATCTATAGTAACTTCCCTCATATTACGCTAACAAATTTTTGTCCGTCTACCACTGAATCACCCATGACGCATCGTAGCACCGCGTGGACAGCACAATGGGTCACAGGTCATCAAGACATGGCACGTTGTTCTTACAAATATTATTACTATTATCCTTACAAAAAAAGCCAACCCGCTTTCCATCATGCCCAACAGTATACCATATTTCAGGCACAACAGGAGCTTTGCTGATGACTCATTTGAAACTTTGCTCGACTTGCAGCGCTCTCTGTTGTGACCACGTAGAAGGGGAAGCATGTCCAGTGAATGAATAATAACTGGCTGTGTGCCTGTGCGTGTCCATTATGTGGGTATATATGTCAAGGTTATATTGCGGCGCTACTCTACAACAAATTACTTATGTATGTATGTATGTACATATGTATGTGATTGTAGTTTGTTTATGAACTATGTAGTTGACTCGTTCCGATATGTCACTTGTCATTTGTGATTTGCTGAAGGTGTTCTATTTTATTTATTTATTTTTTTTTTTAAATCATGACACGCTTTAAATATGCATAGACAGACATGGACATACAAACATACAAACATACATATATATACATATATGTATATTGTAAGTGAGGTGAACACGTGGGGTGAGCTGAAGTCTTTAAGAAACGCAAATTTCTATTAGAACTAAGATAAGATGGCCAAACATATTGTCAGGGTCGCCAACTAGCTGGTGGTTTAAGATGATTTGAAAATATTATTACCTATTTTATTAGAAATTTTATAAAGGCAAATCTCTTTTATATACGCAATGCATTAAAAATTACTTTTTAAGTGAGATGCCAACTTCCAAAAGAAAAAAATTGCCAAAAAATCAATTTAATGGTTGAAACGTATTTAGGCTCTGTAAAGTCACAAAATTCATGTGTTAAAGGGCTGTACCAGTGTAACCCATGAAATATTAGTTTTTATATTTATAATAATTTTTTTAAAAGAAAGTACACCATTGTATGTTTCGAAGTTCTTTGGACATAATAATGTACTTTTTCAGCTTTATTTTAAGGTTCTTTTTTAGCATCGATGTAGTCGAAATTAATGGTTTTTTGACTTTCTTAAATTTTTTGACGAAAGCGATCTTGTTTTTAGCAAAATATTTTTAGTTTGTGGAAATAAAATGCATATGGGCAAGTGATATTTATATATGTATGTACATACATATGTGTGGTTGACATTTTCGCCATTTTTATGTCTTTACGCTGTCAACACTATGCGGTCATAAAAATAAAATAATTGGTCTTTAAATTGAAATATTTGGTGACAACCAAACTAGAATTCTTTGGACAGTTTTTTTTCCATAATTTCGTTTAAAAGCATACCAAAAATGTAGAACCGAAACCATAAATTATTTTTTTTAACGAAAAAATGAAGATTTTATTATTATTGACACTAAATAAAAATAGTAAAAAGTGTAAAAGTAATGTTGATTTCAAATGCAAAAACACCAAATATTGTTTAAAGAAATTTTTTTCCCACCTCGCTTTGAAAAGTAGTATTCAAAGTGGAATCGATACAAAAAATTGAATTTCAATATTTTCTTAGAAACCACAAATCCAATAGAAAACCCTCATATGTGCACTTTCATTTCAAATAAAAAATTTTCACATTCGTCACAGCTAATAAAAAGTCAATGACAAGCTAGCGTATCGACGTTAATCACTTTGGCGTGCAACCATCGCTAATGGAATCTGTGCTTGCATGCGCACACACACGAACACATGTGCGTGTGTGGGTGAAACTATTGCGAAAACCGCTAGTAATATTTGCCGTAATGCAATTTGCACACAATACTCATACGCCCGCGCGTACCCATTTGATTTACGAGCCCGAAAATTCAATGATATTTGCATATATGTATAAATAAACGCATACATATGTATATACATATACATACATACATATACATACGTATACATACGTATTTGCATGCTGTGATCGCAGTGGCGAATTAGATGAAGAGAAATTGAGCAAAACGCATTAACTCATAGATCAGCCAGTGGCTAAAAATAGCAGGCGTTGTCATCATTGTAAAGTTCGCATTTATTCAAATCGAATTGTAGCTAATACGGAATGCAGAATTATACACATGTACGTACATACGTACACGCATACATACAGACATCTGTATATATTTCAAAATGGCATATGATCAAATTTGACCCGGACTGACAAACATTTGTTCATATATTTTAATACAAATTTATTGTTGCCTTAAAAATAGACTCCTGAGTTCATACATAGTATAAGCGTCGACCAATTGAAAATACTTGTGTTAGGGATGGATTTTCCGAAACTTTTCTGCAACATTTTCAACGATACCGTGATGCAAACACAAAATTTCAAACAAATTTGTTTTTCCAATCCAGTCCTAGTCAAATTTGATCAGATCACATTTTCAACGATTCCGCAGCACCGATGCAAAATTTCTAGCAAACTCACTTTTCATTTTTTTTTTTACAAAAAGTCCAGTCCGGGTCAACTTTGATCAGCTGCTGGTAAACTTGCGTATTTAAGTTTTCTGCTTTTGTTGTTTCTGCCGTCGCAAATTGAATTGAATTGAAGTGCGTCAGCAACAACAACAAAAACAGCGACAATGACAACAACTAATTGAAAAGTAGTCTCCATTAACTGTATGAGCAGCCAATTCAGTTCAAGTTTTGTTCAAAATTAAAGTGTCGACAATGAGTCCCAACAACAAGCAACAACAAATGCAATTTATTTACAATTTAATGTATTTACTTGTATAGGATTTGAATAAATGCGTATGTGTGCAACAACATGTTAATTTCGCATTTATTAACTGAAATCATGCAAAACGTATTCCATATCCATAATTGAAAACATATTTCCATACATATCTATATACATATGTTTGAATATAGCAGGTATTGCTTCCAAACGTTTAAACGCTTAAACACCATAAATAGCGTTATGCCTTTGTACTTCCAAGCGTGTGCTTTGCTCATTCATTTACTTGCTCATTCATGCAGGCATTGCCTAATTCAGTGTTAAATGCTCGTACGAATATATAATTGTTTGTATGTGTGAATATATGCATGTGCAATTTGGTCACATTATGAGCAAAACGTGCTTGCATACATAAACACTTGTCTGTCTGAAGTTACTTATTTACATGGATTTAAATATACAGAAGTACATGTGTGCCTATGGAAATACTTTGAATGAAGTCATAATGAGCGAATAGTGCTGAAAGTGCTCTCGATTGCGATTTGATTAGCATTTGAGTAAAATAAATTCTGAAGTGAAAGAAAAAAAATTACCGTCTGATCAAATTTGACCCGGACTAGATTTCCATATAAGTAATTTGATACATATTCATTAACGTCATTGAAACTGGCTTCTGAGTCAGTAGAACCATGCCACACGTTATGCAATTTTTCATAAAGAAAGAAAAAAATATACCATCTGATAAAATTTGACCCGGACCAGATTTCCATATATTTTAATAAAAATCTTCTTTATCGCCATCAAAATAGGCTTCTGAGCCAATAGAACCACGTGTAATCCAATGGTTTATACACTTGTAGTAAACCTTTGCTGGTATGACCTGCGGTGTATTCAGACTCCATTATAACTTCATTCGCTAGATTGTTGGACAGTTCATACTCGTACACCTACGTCATATTCATAAGCCCAAGCCTCGTCACCACTAATAATGTTTTGGATGAATTTAGAGTTTTCAGCTAGCATCTCTTTTGTGACCTCTACTCAACGAGGTTTGCGAAAGATTTCAGTACGAATCTAGCATTGACATATTTCATATCCAAAACATTAACCAAAATGTGTTGAGTCGATCCATAAGAGATGCTGAGATCTAAAAAAGTTCGTACCATTCTTGCAAAAAATTATTTATTCGCTTCGCGGCCGGAGTTAAAATGGAACAGTATATAGACCAAACGTTCCTATCTCCGTAAACGCCTTATATTACTTCTACAAAACTTACTTGGATAGCTGAAATGACGTGAGAAGAGAATCAAGAGAAAAATTCGGAAGTATCAGGCAAAATAGCCTTATTCTAGTTAGAACCCTTATTACTAACGAAAAATGTGATTTTCTGAATGCAAGTGTTTCATACAAATCATATAGTGTATCTTCGATTCAAAAGAACTTACGGTAAATCCAGCCATCCAGCTGTAAGCCTCAAAGTGACGAACTCTCATCTACTCTCAACTTGGTTAGATATATAGATAATATAATAGAAAGATGTTGTTTCTACTAGTATATGAACTCTCCTTGACTTGAAATAGCTTTGGTTTGAAATAGCTTAATGCATATGAAAGTGATCTCTTAACAGTTTCGAGGGCACGACAGAAACGACAAAATAAGGCATTATAATAATATGTAAATAGCAGCTTTTTCAACGAAAACTTCGAACTATTCTCTAGCCAATCAATTTGTTATCGGTAATTACTGGCCGCTGAGTTGAGAACCTCAGCCTTTTCAAGTGATTTAACCGTGACAACAGCGATGATATTTCACAATACTGTTATCTTTACTAATTATGCTGTTCCAAGCAAGAATTTAATCGCTTAAATTTCYATAAAAGGTTTTCTCTGATTTTGCTTCRATGCARTAAAAAATTTAAAATAGTGACGAGAAATCACTTCTCCACTACCACAACGAACCAACTATCGTAAGATTAATTTATTAATAATAATAATATTAATAATAATAACAATAAAACCGATTTCGTAGTTATCTTTAAGGCACTTATAAATTTATAAATATTTGCAAAACTTAATATTTACACGTCAGTGATGAGATCATACTGATAAACACTTTATGATCCACTGTACGAAAATGTAAATAAATAGATGATAAAAGGGAGTAGAAAAACAAGTTTCATTCAAAAAACAATCGAACACAACGCAAATGTTCATTACTGCATACATACGTAGCCATATGCCTGCAAACAATTTCGAAAGAACAAAGTCAACATGAGCTTGCAGATCTGAATATACCGCATGTATGTCGGTTTGTGTGTATAGGTGTGTGTCAATGAAAAGTTCATTAATTGATTAATAGTTGAGCGCAGGGTCGAACCCAAATATTAGCGGCGATAAAATCGAACGGAGGCGCGAGTTCGGCATTTAAATACTTCCGTATTGCTTGGAGTGGTATGAAGGGTAGGAGAAATCGGTTTTTAAACGAATAATACATATCTATGTATGTATATTTGTTATAGAAAATGTAGAAAAAACCAAAAATATTCCGACACAAAAACAACTTTTCATGCTTTCTGGAATATTTTCTTCTAGTATTGCCATAAATCTTTCACTTGACACGCTAATGGCAGTTTCCAATTAAATTAATAACAGTATTTTCGCACTATTCGAAAGTGATTATTGGCAAAAAAACATATGCAGATATATATGTGAGCACACATACATACATACATACATACATTCTTACATTAAGTAATACAATTATAGATCTGCTTGTTGTTAGCATGTGGCAAGTGAATGCTCGACTCAGAATAAATATTCCTGGCGGTAATGAGAGTAAAGAGTAACTCTCAGCTGTATAATATAAACTCAATTTGGTTTATTGTTAGTATTTAGCGAGATTTTGGATATAATTGAAAACTTTTATTTTTTCTGAAGCTTCATTGAAATCCAAAAGATAGCAGACTTTGGATTATTTTCATGTTTTTTGTTAACTTAGCAGAACACTCGCTTGCTGTTCGCTTAAAGAAGAATGTGGTTAATAAAAGTGGCAACATGACTTAACCCGTAAAATATGCCAACGAGTGTCAAAAGACTGACAGTTAAGTCACAATTTTTGAACCGCTAAAATATTCTGGGTAAACATGCTTGAAACCGACGTGAAAACCTGATTAACTTTTAAAAAAAGCTCAAAAAGGTATGTATCCTACCGAGATTTAACAGCTGTTAGAGCTTCTTAGAGAAGTACCCTAAGAAACGTTACTGTCACTGTAGAACTTTTACGTAAAGAGCAGATGCTAATAATGCTGCTAAGAAAAATTCGAAGTTATGTCATCATCAGATGTATGGTAAAGAATTTTGCAATTTTTAAAAATTTTTTCGTAAAAATGAACACTTGCTAGTTATATGAGAAGACAGTTTTGAACACTAAATTTATGGAAAGGAAAAAATAATCCCAAAAAAGTGATTTAGAATGTAGGACCGATTACAAAAATTCTCTTAGAGCTAACTAGAAGCTCAAATCCCCAGACTAGTCGATGAGCTTGCGATGTATGAACTGCTTCGAAGATATTCCAAGTGCTTTGGTCGCACTGAGATCTCCACAAACATTTCTGGAACTAAAATAAACAACCATATTGACTAGAACCAAGAAGTTAAAAAACTAATACATTACTCTACTGGGAACTAACTCAGGTATGAAGTATAGTCGGGAGAGCTTATATGGTACAAGCCACATTAATATTTGTATATGTATTCGAGTAATATTCGAATATATTGCCTTTGCATGTCACAAAAGCGGCCGTTCTCGCTGCGACAATAACAACAGTAATAACTAAACATACAGACCGGCAAGGCAAGAAAGTTTATTATTTGAATTTATATTTAAACTAAAAATGCGATGACATCATCGTCGAAAGAGCAGAGCAAGCAAAGAATTTCAAAACAAGAGAGCGCAAATAACTGAGAACGTTTACATACGACTACAAGTATGTACATATATGAGTATATTCGTACTTACCTTTAGATTTTTATATTCGATAAGAGATGAAAACGCCACAGGCTATTGCGTAAAGTGTCGAAAGCCAGAACCCACAATAACTGAAAAATAAATAAAAATAACGTAAAATACAAAATGACACAAAGCAGAACAGAAACAACAATAATATTTTAATGCTTTTGAAGTCCAATACAACAAAGTACAATAATGAAATGTAAAAAACGGATGAACAGTTGATTTTTAGAATAAAAAAAAAAACAGTTAGACAACCGCTATGCTACCTAAATAAACTTTAATGAAAACACAAAGGTAAATAGTTATGTCTGTATATAAGTATGTACATATGTACATTAGTACAGTAGTCGGTAGAGTCAACACATCATGTGGGGCACTTAACACTGCTACCGACCGCGAACTCGACTATCAGTAATAGTCGACTTCGTTGCTGACAGTATTGAGTACTCTTCTAAAGCTGTTTGAGTGAGTTTTTGGCGCCGCACATAATGAGCGTAAGCGTTCGGCCGCTGGTGGGCCACGCAAATGTTAGCTTTAGACTTTTGTTCCGCATGATTCGTTGTGTTCACTGACGAGTTTTAGGAAACATGACGACACCGCAGTGACTGCTACGAATCACCAACGCGTACCGTCAGATGCAGACGCCCATGCGGAATGAGTTGGTAACCAAGAATTTGTGGAGCACCCACACATATCCAATTAAAACTTACACGCATACATACTTATATACATGCATTTTTAGCACGTTGTGGCCAGCGAATTCTTAAGTGATTATAAGTATGTGTATATGTTTGTATKTATGTATGTATGTAGGTGTTTCTGGTGATTAGATTTTTATACGTAAGCTAGTTTATGTGGACCTGAGTTGTCTTATAAGTGAAATGTGGCAATTTTGGTATAAAAGGCGTTACGTGTAGCATTTGTTTGTTTATTTTACACATATTTAAGGGTACTTAGGAATTCCGATTAAATTCAAATTACAGCAATTTTTATGTATGGAGGATATATTCACATAAATATGTATGTAAGCATATGGAAATAAGCTTAACTAGTAATTATAAGTTATATATAAATTTAGAAAAAAAATACTTCGAACTAAGCCTCAAATTATTACCGATTTCTATTATAAGTACGAAATTAGCCAAATGACTGCGTTATACCACCCGATCAAATTGTACATGGACTGACAAAAATTAAATTTGTTATTGCCAATTTCTATTAGAAACGAAATTAGTCAAATGACTGGCTTATACCATCCGATCAAATTTGACCCGGACTGAAAAAAATTACTCAAGCCTCCTCATAAAGAAATTATATGATCCTTTCCCAAAATTTTTTTTATCCAATAAATTTCTGCAGTCGTCCTTTCATTCGTTATTCTGAATTCTCTAGTTCTTTTTCTCTATCTTAATTATTTGCGGCGGAAGTTAATGTCTCACCGTGCCGCACACTACAGACAAAGTCACAAAAAATGTCTACCCAACGACTGGATTCGATAATCATCAGGGAAATAACAAATAAACTGCGCGAGCAATTCGAACAAAAAATTCCGGAAAAAATGCAAAGCATGAAAGTATGTCAGTACCGTTACTCGCTTCTTTCACATAGACCAAACCATATTCGATATACTATACACCGTTATTGCTGTTCGTTTGCTATTATTTTGCACAACTGTTGCATCTTTGATTAGAAAGGAATGCTTGTCTACTCCCACGCCGACTTGCTGCCGGCTGGCAGACTGTCGTCTATCGGCTAGTTTATCGTTCTTTCTATTAAATTTACATTTCTTTTATGCTTTGTTGTAGTAATTCAAATGCTGAGCAGAGTAGTAAATGTGTAGCAATGATATTTCAAATGGCAAATTGCTTTCCTTCACATTTCCACCAAAGAGGTTGTGGAGAGCGCTGCTATGAGGAAGAGGAAGCAAGTTATTAACAACCGTTAGTCTGTAGTACTACTACTACAACTACTACTGATTTATGTTTTTCAGTATTTTTTTGTTTTTTGCTTACACTACTTTCTACCGCAGCAAGCATCTAAGTGTATAATTAAGGTGACCCATTTTCTGACTGCTGACGGTTGCTAGGCAGCCCCTCTAACTCAAATCTGTCAGCTGTCATCTCAAATATGACATTTCTAAAATGCTTAAAATACTTTTACGCAAATTCTAATTAAATTATTTTTTGAGTACTCACATAAAGTCAAATGTAGCTGTATTAAAATGCGTCTAATCGGTCTGTTTTTCATTTGCGAGGCTAGAAATATTTTGCTTCGTGCCCCATTTACGTTTCCTTAATGCTTCTATAGTATGTATGAGATGACATACAAAAGTTATGCAAATTATTTCTAATTTCAATTGTATTTAAGTAGTCAGTAGACACAGTTACAAACGGAGATGTGTTCATTTCTCCGTTCATACTCTGCCATTATGACTCAATCGCTCACAAAGCATGACTGATGAATTTGTTTAAAAAAATGCCATAAACGTGTCGTATGCGATTATGCCGTAATATGTATTAAAAATTCAAAATTAGTATGTCACTTAAGTGTCTACAGCAAGTGAATTAAATGTTTGACTTTTCTACTTTTGCTTATATAGTAAAACTGTTCTGTTGAAAAGAGATGAAGCTACTGTCATGGAAAGCTTCGCAGAGCAGGAAATATTTATAATTTTTTTTTTAATATTTTTAAAAAATATATTTGTCTGTTAAAATTTTTTATTACACTCTAATATTTTTGCTCAAAGTAGAGCTGTCATAAATAAAAAAGTAAAAAAAAAACTCTATACTTGTTTTGCTTTATTTTAAGCTTTCTTCCTGTATTTTGTGTTCTTTTTTTCACTAGTGCTTCGTGAGCAATTAGTAGTGCGACTACCTACAGTTTTCGTAAATTATACTAAGAACATAATGCGATATTTTATTACATCATTGTTGTAGAAGTACTGGAAACCAGTTGAACATTAGTTATACATATAATTTTTATGACTGGAGCTGTTTACTTTGCTGCCATTACCGGCAAGTTTGTTCTATGAAAGATATGAACTAATTATGTAATAATAATAATGTGCGGTTTTGCAATTAAAACAACACATAAAGCTCACGAAATTTAACAAAAGGTGCCAAGCTTTTTTTATCTGCTAACAAATTCATTAAGAAAAAACTTTGACTTAATTACTCAAGTTATTAAGTTTCTAAGCAATTATACTTGTTTTATGGAATCATTCTTACAGTTCACCCAAAAATAAATGAGCACCATTTGGGTAACTAGCTAAGGGGGAGTGTTGATGGTGGTGCATTTATTTTTTTATACATTTTATAATTTTTTTTTTTACACTTTCTGAAGTAAATTTGGATGGTGGATTTACAAGAATTTTCAGCACACTCTAGTCAAAGGTGTTTAGAAAATAAATTTACAAAAGTTATTGTGAAGAAGACAACCTATTGAAGAAAAATAGGTTGATAGTACTAGCTCGTTGTTTTATAATTTTTATAAATTAAAGAGCTACAGACTTTCCGAAAAGTTCTTTTCCAAACCTATCAATATTTTGGCACATTTTTTAATATTTTTGACTTTGAATCTTTGATAATGGCAACTCTGTTCTAGAAAATGTTAGAATTCAAAGCGCCCAAAATTAGTCATAAATGGCTACTATGGGTCTCGTAACAATGTTTAAGTTTATGATTTCCTGAATTTTTAGCTTATTTGGTAGTTGGCAACTCTGCTCTAAATAAATTTGTATTAAAGCGTCTATAAATACTTTCTCGACGACTTATTGAGATTCTCATTGTGTAATATTGTGCTACGTTTTATAATTTTCGATGATTGGAAACTCTATTTCGAAATATACCGAGGTTTACAACTAGCTCAATCTTGCTGTAATAACCAAAGTTTCGAAAGCATTTTTTATTTTTTATTTTAATGAAAAAATACTTTCTCTCTTGTAATATTGTAATTTTATTGGTTTAAGACGTTAGTTAAAAAAGAGTTAAAGTAGTTAACATTAATTCATCTAAGTTAGTGTCCCCTTTTTTAATTTTTTTTTGTTGTCTTTTATTACTTATGTTTTGGATAGGATTTGCATAAGATTTTAAAATCACCAGGAAACATCATTAGTAGCGTTTCTTCAGAAATATTAACATTTTCGTTCTATCAACTATTTTTAAATACTAAATTAGGCGTTAGCAACAGAAGCTGCAACAGGGTTTTCGAACTGGAAATTATCTTCCTTAGAAATATGTTTTTAAGGATATATGTATTACCTAAAGAAAGTGAAGTAAATTGATGTGTGCTTTACTAATGTTTGAGAAATAGTTAAGGACGAACGATGAAGATTTAAGGGATTATATACAGTTATAAGGCCGAAAAAAGCAAGTTTTCCACAATTTTTTCTGAGAMAACTTTTTAATTTATTGATTGAAAAACTTATACACCTATTATGATATCTGTTAGCTGTATTTTAAGACTTAGTATTAGCAAAAATATTTATTAGGAACAGCTGATGTCCGGGAGTTCTTCCCAAAAAAGACGTTTTGTGGTGATCGCTATATCTCTGAAACCGAACAGATTTCCTTAGAAATAAGCAAACACATTTTTTTGACAAAAAAACGATAATATTCATATTGATTTTTTCAGTATATTCAGTAGTTTTCCAGTGGGTAGGTAATTACGTTTCGTTGTGAGACATCATAGTTAGCCGATATGCAAGAGCCTAATATATATATATATATATATACATACATATACGATATAATGTAAAATATTTTGGCAAAAGAAAAATGGAAAATTAAACATATTTTGAATTTTATTACAGTTAATCACTGCAAAAAATAATACAATCAATATTTATAATCTTTAATATATATATACATACATATACGATATAATGTAAAATATTTTGGCAAAAGAAAAATGGAAAATTAAACATATTTTGAATTTTATTACAGTTAATCACTGCAAAAAATAATACAATCAATATTTATAATCTTTAATATATATATACATACATATACTATACATATAAACTATTTATTAAAAAACATTAGGTACAATTTTGTATATACATATGTATAATAAAAATATCAAATAACATGTCTTCTTTCTCTCTTCCTCTCTGCTCTTTTACATGCTTACAAAAAAAAAATGGAACTACAAACTGGCATTAAAATTTTTACTATGCTACATTTCATACAAATAAAAATTAAAAAAAAATTTAATTCGAAAAAAATAAAATAAAATTTTACATCAACTGCCGCTTATTAATGCTTTTTTTATATACAAATTTACCAAAACAAAATATTTCAAAACAGTTCTACTAAAAAGACAACAACAAAAACCAGCAGCAGCAGGTACATACCAGCGATATTTTGGCTATTTTCGTACTAAACATACATATGTGTTTTTTGGTTTTGTTATAATTTGCATGAACACTCTACTCAAAGCGTTGTAGTTGCGAATATTTTCAACATGAAACATAGTAATTTTTTGTGTTATAAAATTCACATAAAGAAGCCATGGTTCAATAATTCATTTTGACACTCAAATATTTCTATTTGAATCTCGGGAGCAGTTGCATGCTGACGTGTGTGTATTTTACAAATCCGAACATTTAGATGCCGAATGCGAAATGGATGTCAAGCACCTTTCGTGCTTTGCAAATGCTTCGCAAGCGCGTATACACCTATCACACACACACATTTATAAATTTATTTATTGTATTTAGCACACATCGCCAAATCATAAAATTATACAGTTATCATTAATATACAAGAAATAATATTTTGTTTTCAATACTCGGTTTTTCTAGTACTCAAAAAATGTATTTAATGCAAAAATATTTTAATTTCTTTAATTTTCAATTGTTTTGCATAAAATATAAGATATAAAATCTAGAAAGTTCTGCTTTCAATTTCATAGACTTCCATTTGCTTCAATGTGTTGAAATTTCTTTTGCACAACAACAAAATACAAATTTGGCATTAATAAGATGTCTAACAAAAGTTTGGCACAATTGCCAAATTCCATTGAGGCAAATCATGCATTGTCTTTTTGGCAAGAAATATATTTAGAAGAGCGTTCATATTTCGCACAGTGAAAATAAGAAACCGGTGGAAGATGAAAATGTAAATGAAATTTGAAAACATAAAAATATATTCAGAAAATTAGTAAAGGTGAAAGGTGCGTTCCAAAACAAACAGGATTAAAAACAGAACAAATGTTTTTTTTCTGCAAAATCAATTTATTTTATTCAAAATAGTCTCCTTCTGCTTCAATACAGCTTTTTGCACGGTCCAAAAACATGTCAAACGAGTGTTTGAATGGAGATTCTCATTGGATAATCGATAAAGATCTAACGCATCAGTTGACATATTGATTCAAAAAGTTCTGTTTACTTTGGAACGCACCTTGTAAAACAACTAAACTTATTCAATTTTATTAATCAAATAAAAAAAACCGAAATTTTCGAATTTTATACCCTGAGTTATTGCAATAACTTATAAAGGACAGTAACTAAGAAGATGTGTATAAGAGACAGGCCTTTTCAAGTGATTTAACCGTGACAACAGCGAT
>NW_017537390.1:23977-27060 GCF_001853355.1 Bactrocera latifrons | reverse complement strand
TTAAAAAAAAAAAATTGTAATACATAATCAAATTATAAAGCAAAGGTAAAAAAAACCATTCTTTAAAGCTAGAGTAAAGATAAAGAACTAAAAAAAATTTGTGAAAATTAAATTCATGAAAATCAAATTCTACAACTATCACTTCTTTTAAAAACCTTATAACAATATAAACTTTTTTTAATGAATTCTTTCTAAATATTAACGAAAAAATTTAAACTTCACAATGCATGTTCCAAATATTTAGCTATTTACGAACATATAAATAGCATGCATACAAGCATGTCACTATTTTTTTAAAATTCATGAATATTTAACAAAAAATTCATATTCACAACAAGTTAATTGTCACCTATCATTTATTGTATTCTAAGAACTATCTCAAAGCCATATGTATGCCTATATGATAACTATTAATACATATATACATACACAACAGCCTGAAAATGATTTTAGAAAAGAAAATCACATTAATTTATGCTAAAAATAGTGAAGAGAAATATGTTTACGTTTGACTGCAAGCAAACAAATGCTTGGCAACAGCTGCCATAGAAATGAGCACATTTGACAAAAAACTACACTGTATTAAAATGAGGCAAAAGTATAGAGAAATCTAATATAAAAAAATAACATTCAACTACAAAATTAATAAATACAAATATATCAACACTGATACATTTAATCTTTCCTGCCTTCAGTTTGCTGAACTCTAAACACATATGATTCAAATAGTGTATTAAATATTCATACCAAACTCTCATACTTCGGCTCTCGCACCTTATCTCTCAATAACTGTATTTGCCGTTTAATTTTGTGCATATTGACGCTTAGCGCCAATGCCAGGGGGTCCAACCCCTGTCAACACATACACAACTGCATTGAGGCGCTATTTTTGGCTCTTACAGAGAATATACTTAGTGTACGCGCAGACTACTGCGCTATTGCATGCAACAAATGTTGGGCAGCTGTGTCAATGTGAAATTATACAACAGCGGATAATGCACTAAATATGTTTTTTACAAGCGCCCCAATGCAAGTCATCGATGACTTAAGGTAAACAGATTGAATTGTCAATAAGGCGCCGATATCTGGCGGCGTATGTATCAGTTGCGTACGTGCCTTTGTTGCTAGCTTCCATGGTAACAGAACTGCAACAATTTGCCATTTATACAAGTCCTGCGAGAAATTTAAGTTAAGATGCATTGGTATTTTTTTCGTAAATAAATAAATGTGAAAGGAAAAAATTCGAAAGTAAAAAAGTTATCGAAAATTTCTGTCGTTTTTGGCCTACTGTTTGGATGTCTTATATGGAGAACTGTATGGTATACTATACATAAAATGCAGAAAAATTTTGATAACCACCGGTGCATTTGTCTCCGTGTAATCTCTGCAGCAACTTCGAAAAATGTTGGTTTCGAGAAAAACGCGTTTAAAGATGAACTGAAAGAGCCAATTGAACAGACCGGGTACACTTAACTTAAAGTAAAAGTAGTTAAAAGTAAAATATTCAATTAAAATGTTATCTTTTAAAAGTACTAGACTATCGAATTAGATAAAAAATAACGCATTATTTTTTTAAAATTTCATTCAAACTTAATAATACTTTTCTCATCAAACCTCTGATATTTCGAAGTTAGATAACTAAAAATTTGAGTTCTTGAGTGGTTTATACACTTTTACAAACAACTTCTTCAAAATTCCTAAAGTTCGAATTTGAACTTTCTTAAAATTAATACAATAACACATATTTTTCGTCTTATTTACAATAATTTCTTTTCAAATCGTCGAATGCTGTTCCAAATATTTTTTGATGTATTTTTTTTTTTTTTTGGCTTTGTTTTAGCGAAAAAATCTATATTAATCTAATTCGCTCCGTTTTCCCTAAAGGGTAGCACTTCACTCCCTCTTCGACTGTTGACAGTTGTTTGCGTTACTAAACAACAGCGCCTCGCCTCTCCCAACGATGCTGTTAATGTTGGGGAACATGTGGTTTTCATCAATAGCCGACAATGGCTCATTGAACCACAACGCGACGCGTAAATGTCACTGCCATAGCGTGCCTTCAATGCATGTACAAATGTAATTGCATACATACATTCATATACCTATGTAGGTACATGTGTAGAACAAATGGCGTTTTATTGCACGTGCTGCCGGAAACGGAAGTGCATACAGTCGACAGTCAACAAGTCAACGCATTTGGGGGTGTTTGCTTTATTGATTTCTGTTTTAGTTTACAAAGCCGGCGTTATGGTGCGATACTACTGCAAATGGAGCAGCAAATCGCGGCTATAAATGTTTAGGAAATCACCGGATCGGATATCAGTATGAAATAATAAACGAAGTGGGGCAGTGCTGTAGGCAAACATTTTAGTGAAAATTTCGAATTGTTTGCAGTTTAAAATTTAGTTTTGTAAAACATTATATAAAATAGTGTTTAAAACACACACACACACACACACAGTTACAAATAAACATTGTGATTAACCATGCATTCCTACACGCGCACCTACGAAACACACACACGCACGCATAGCACTAGGTAAATAAAACGCGTAAAAATAGTGAAATGTAAAAAAAATAAAATTTTTTTAAATTCTTGTTAATTAGAAATGTAACGGTTGTTAATAAAAAAGTCATTAAATTATTTGTGAGAAAATTTGTAAAATATTTTATGTGTGCGGAAGTGCATGTGATCATATTTATTTTGCATTTTTCATAAATTCCACGAATAAATGATTTAATATTTTATGTCTTAGTGAATTAATTATTTATAATTAGTTCTCATGTAAATAAAAAAAAAATAACATTGTATGCGATTTTTTTTAACCAAATGCATCCTATTTTACATTTCCCTATCCCCTACTTATTTAATCGTGCATAAATTATTATTTTTAATTTTATTTAATTTTTTCTTTGATTATTTATGTTCATCAATGTGTGTTTTCTATAGTTAAATTAATATTATTTTACTTTTATTTTTGCAGCGCACAAAACTCACTCTCCCGTCCAGCTGCCAGACCAAATATCGATTTCGCCACCTCACCTCTGATTCAGGTAAGTGATATTTTTTTTTAACTATTTAA
>NW_017537390.1:21922-23415 GCF_001853355.1 Bactrocera latifrons | reverse complement strand
TAGCTTGATGGTAGTAATAAATAATATTTTTAAATAAAGAAATTGATCGGAAATATTATTCTAGTGCAGCACTTTGGTTAAAAATAATATTTGCCAACACCAAAGAAAGCTTTTTTTTTTTTTGATTTTTTGTATAAATTTTGTGAGATATTTTGATTTAAGGGGCATGCCTAGGGTAACAACCTAAAAAGGCGATTTTTGTAAATTAAATAAAGAAAGAAATACTGCCTCGATTACTTTGAAATACTGCTAAAAACTGCTCCGCCACTATTGCGGTGATTTCGACTTCTCCGTGGATGACATCTAAAAAAAACCTAAATCGAAATTCCCTACTAGAAGATATTGTCCGTATTATAACCTACGTTCGAGAAAACTCAAAAATTTTAGTCGTTTTCGAACTGCCAAAATAAGATTTTTGACCAGACTAAGTCGTTGTATGAAGAACTATATACAGGTTAGGTTAGGCGATGTCTTTTCGGTGGGATAGCTGAAAGTGTGAGCTCCCACAATCAAGAAGGGAATGATGAGATGATTCCATCTCGTTTTCTTCCATACGGTTTCAAGCCTATAGCTTGGAAGCCGATAGAGCAATGGCCTGTTAAAAGCCACACAGAGACGTAAAGCAAAAATAGAAATAAATTAGTGACTTTTGGCCTGCTAACAATAGATTTTTGATCAGAACAAAAAAACTGATAGGTCATTGTATGAAGAACTATGTATATACAAGTTACGTTAGGTTAGGTATGATGGCTGCCCCACTTGGCCTGCTATAAGCGGCGCAAGTGGGGCATCATAATTTACGATGATGGTTACGAATATAACCTAAAAAATAATTATTTTTTTGGTAAATTTTTGCATAGCAAATTATATAGCTTATTATGTAGTTACAAATAGCACATCAGAATAAATAAAAATTTATATTTTTTTTTTAATTTTTAACGCGTTCGAAAATTTCTTTAGCGCTAATGCTCTGCTCCCACTCATGCAGTATGTGTGCTTACAACTACATAAGTCAGCAATTTTACATGAAAACTAAATAAATATTTATTTATCTAAATCGTGTTTTGTACTTTGTTTTTGTTTTCGTAGGATGATGGCGATAGCAAAGTGTTGAGGTTGCGGTTCGATGTAAACCAATACGCCCCCGAAGAAATCGTTGTCAAGACTGTGGATCAGAAATTGATGGTAAGTGGCATTGAAAAAGCAGCCAAAATCAACATACGAAACAAAAAAACAGCTATACACACACACACACACTGACGGAACATTTTAGTGACACAAAAAGATAATTAACATATTTATATGTTTGTAGTAGCAAAAACAATAAAAAATATAAAAAAATCAAATAATAAGTTTACACAAATGGCGCATAGCAAACGCTATGGTGAGTTGTTGACACTTGAAACAACAAGCAAAAAATTATTTAAAAAAGATATATAAAAAATCAAAATCAAAATAAAATATATTGAAAAGAAATTAAAAATATGAAGCGA
>NW_017537390.1:6767-21563 GCF_001853355.1 Bactrocera latifrons | reverse complement strand
CAAAAAATGTATGTAAATTTTATGTGCTATTTTCGAATATTTTTCGTATTTTTACACATTTTTAAGGCCATCATCAAAGCCTCGCTACTGACAGTTCGTCAAAAACATATTTTTTAAATGTATGTATGTTGGGGTGCATTCACATCTGCTTTTTTCGTCTCCACTTTACCTATCGCTAAGCTATACACATGCACAGCCATTCTCGTACTAATTTCTAGCAAATCCCATATGTTTTTCAATATTTTCTTCTTGCTCGCTGGCTGTAGTCTCATTCGAATGCCTGTGTTCGAGAATATATTTTTGGAAAATGACTCACGGCCATGTCGCCGTTATGTCGAAACCAAACACACACATACATACATATATACAAACGTCGAATTGTTTGTGTTGCAAATAAGTCAGCCGATCAGTGGCGGCAACAGCATGCGATCGTTAGGCATTTTCAAGATTTTTCTCGAAATATTTGAAATTTATTTGTGTACCCAATCCATTTTATCCTCCTCTCATGACGGCATTTTTCACTTCAGCTTGTTGTTTATTGTCTGTTTCCTTGATTTTTATTTTATTTTAATCTTTTTTTTTTGGATTTGCAAATTTTCTGTCATTTCTACGCACATATTTTGTTTAAATACTCGTATATACCTATGTACATGTGTATACCATACATCCATATATAAATATATGTGTATGTATAAGCAGATATCGACTTGAGCACCTTTAATCTGCTAATGGCCAGCGGTAGCCATTAGGCAACAGCATTTCACACCTCAATTGCTGCGTGAAAGAATAAAAACAAATACTTTGAAAATAACAAAGTCTCGGTTTTGCATGTCATCACAGAAATTCATTTTACGGTTATGCATATAGAATGAAAAATACATACGTATATATATATGCGCAAGTGTAGGTATGGCAACTACAAGCATACGAATTCATGCTGTGAACAGATGATATTTCACAGGAGTTTATCTGTAAAATTAAGCTAATAAAATACGGCATTTAAATACATACAATTTTAGCAAATATTTACATTTAACAAATTCGATAAATTTATTTGAATGTATCAGCAACCTTTTTGTAAACTTATTTCCCATAATAATCTTTATACATAATTATTTACACATACATATATGTATGTATGCCCATGTACATTTTTATACACATATTCACATATGAGTGTGGATATTTTTGATAAGATTAAAAAATAAAAACTGTAATGAGAAATATATGAGGGTAGGAATACCAGAAGAAACAACTATAAGACCTCTTGGAAAAACTGAAAACCTAACACTTTGAATGACAGCTATGTGCATCCTACATATAGTTATTCAACCTCAACAGTATGTTCAGAGATTGCGGATATCCCATCAAATAAAAAGGTTTTTTCCTACAGTCTGAACAATTTGTTCGGGGATCAAATAAAAAAGTTGTCCATAGAAGAACTTGGTTTTGATCGATTAGTTCAGTGGTCCAATATCAGCCGTTTCGACAAAAAAGGATAAACTGTGTGTAAAGATGCTTGTCTAACCTCCACTTTCATCCGACCAAGAGCTTTCAACTCTTCAACGCTCTCTTGCAATCGATCTTGGACCAAAAGGCTTTTGCGACAGCCCATGTACCGATGGTGACCCAGCGTTGGTCAAGCTTCCGCGAAACCCAGCTATCTAGTAGTAGAAAACAAGAGGATACGGGAGTGCCGAGCCGCTGCTATCTGAGTGGACGGTCACTTCTCTGATGGAGCAGTAAATCTACTGTTACCTTAATGGCTGCAAAATGAGCTTGGAAGTCTGAAAAGTCTGAAACTGGAGTTGATAGAGAACTCCTGAAAGTAAAGCCCTCAAGCAAGTGTTGACCCATCAGTAAAGAATATTTAAAACATTTTTTAACAATTAACAATAGGTTTTCAGTTGAAGATAGTCTCCCACTTACCTGACCCTGACACAACCCCTGACTTAACAACCCTGACTAACTTTTCGATCGCCAGAGAGTCTCTGAGTCAAATAACTTACCAAAAAGTATAAATAATGCAGTTTTCATAAAATTGAAGAGCTCTTCTGAATCTTTTCCTTTCCATCTTCTTGGAACCTGCATTTGCTGCATAACGCCTTAATCAAAAATGTGAAAAATGTTTCTGCCAATAGATTTGACAGTTTTAAATACAAATACAGAGCAGGTATTAGCACTAGTTTTAAACAGTTCTTTAAGCTTGGTAATGTGCTATGAAACCCCATCAGCAGATAGTAAGAAATTCAACATAGACTGAAAATTTAAATTAAATGTACAAAAAATACATTTTCCAGAAGAATGCAACTGAGAGATTCCAAAAATAAAATCAAACACTATAAAGCACCGTTAGTAGTAAAATTTACCTTAAAATAGAATCCTGATGGCGTAGCAGGACTCGATTTTTTATTTAAGCAGAGATTTTTTTATTACTGAATTAAAAAATAAAGTTTTCAATTTTTAATCCAAAACATCTTGAACTAAAAATTTTATTTTTAAACTGAAATTTTTAATAATTAAATTTAAAAAATATTCTTATATGAAAATTAAATATTTTAAATTAACTTTTTAATTCCAAAAATGGATTTATAAATTGAAAATCTAAAAGTTCGAAACTTTTTTTCACTAAATTATAGCGCAACATTTAATTTAATTTCACGTTTTTATTTCTTTATCTTAAATTTGTTTATGAATTTTTTGAATATTTTTATATCAAAATATTCTGAAAACAAAAAAAACTTTCTTATATTTTTACATTTACCCGGCAATAAACAATTTTCCTTGCTAAGCGCCTAAAAACACACATTCGCATTTAAAAACATTTTTGTTGTTGTTATTGCATTTGCTAAAACGCCTCTTCGTGCACTAAAAAGCAAGTAACGGCACATTTTGTGATGCTGTGACGCCTCACTTCATTAAATCATGGCAGAAGTGAGTGTTGAAATTCTGCTTGTTCAAACTTATGAAGGCGAAAAGCAATATACACACATACATACATATATACATACATGCAAGCTACGACTACGACTGCATAGACAAACCGCACATTTCAGATTCAAGTGAATCATATGCCATAGATGTGGTCGGACACCGGCCCACACGCTGTCATGCAGAGAGACACATAAAATACAACCTCTGCAAAAGATCGTGAACGAACATAGTAGAAGACACACTAGAGACACATTGACAAAACAAACAACAAAAACAATTAAACGGCGCATAAGCCACTTCTAATGCTGCAACTTTCACACATGACTTTTTATAGAAATCTTTATTAAAATGTTTCGTTTTTATTTCTTGTTTTGCACAGGTGCACGCCAAACACGAAGAGAAATCGGACACGAAGAGCGTCTACAGGGAGTACAACCGTGAGTTCCTCTTGCCAAAGGGCGTCAATCCCGAGTCCATACGCTCGTCGCTCAGCAAGGATGGCGTCTTGACCGTGGAGGCGCCACTGCCCGCTATCACCGCCGGCGAAACCATGATTCCCATTGCACATAAGTAAATTAATCCAATAACAACAGCAACAACAACGAAATTATTAGCAACAACTGCCGCCAGCAAGCAAATAAGAACAATAACAACAACAAATAGCAGCAAAGCGGATGCAACAGTTGTCAATTAGCGGTCCGAATGTGAAATGCAACAACAACAACAACAACAGCAAAATTGCTGCCGCAAATTATTCTTTTTGGACATTAATTTTAACTACTTAAAAGAAAGAAAAAAAAAACAATTTTAATTAATTACCTTATGATTAATTATTTCGCTAATTTTTACGTTATTTTGACTTTGTTTATTTGATTCTGCGCAAGTGAGCGGGAATTCGCAAAAATTTGTATTGAAGATCTTATAAAATGTATTAAAACGGATGTTGAAAAGGAAAAAAATGAAATGAAAAACCAAACATTTTTTTGTATTTAAATTGATATTAAATTACACTATGAAACAAAATGTGTTTATTGAGTTTTATTTTGTTTAGTTATTTTTTTGCTGAGTTTTTTATTTATTTACAAGGACACCCCTCCGATCTGTTTCAAAATTTATGCAGACATTCGACAATTAAATTTAAAAAAAAAAACGAAATAAGTGAAGATTTTTATTTCTTTTTTCCAAACAAACGCTCAAAATAAGTAAAAATTTGAAAGTAAAAGTAAAAAAAAGTCGGAATTTTGAAAAATTACAAAATTTAACTAAAAGTACCCATATAAAAAAAAAACTAAATGAATTTAAAACATAAAAAATATAAAAATCGTTGCAAACACCCATGAACCTTTGATTTAAAAAAATAGTATTTTTCAAAAAAAAAAATTGTAAAAATTGGAAAAAAAATTACACAATTTAACTAAAAATTTCCAAATAATAAACAAAAAATCTCAAAACGTATTATTAAAAACAATTTTTGCAAACACCCATGAACATTTAGTAATTTTTTTTGGAAAATAATATTAAAAAAAAAAATATTTTTCAAAAAGGAAAAAATTTTTAATTTATTTTTCACACAACTAATCCTCATCGAACCAATCCATATAAAATAATTTTAAAAAAATTTCTTCTCTTTGATTACTGCCCCAAAAAATATATGGTCCCTTAAGGGTAATTTTTCAATGTCTGTTTCGCAGCTGTCTATCATTTACGTTCCGGTATTGCTTAAGTTAACAAGAAATTTAGATAGCTGCTAACCAGATATTAAGAGAACGGCCCTAAATATCCTAATCAAATCTTCTCAGCAACTTCCGAGTAAATTTTGTATCAAATCGTAGGCGTGACCTAAACCGAAAAATTTTTCAGTATAATTTTATATATTTGAATTAAAATTTCTTATAGTTTCTTTCTACTCATTTCCCTCTTCATTTTTCGTTCTTCAAATGCATGCACTATAATTTCCGCGTATTTGTAGGTTATGTGTATAAGTGACGAATCCGTTTTAACGGATAAATACTACAATTTCCACCAAACAAAAGTGCTTTATTATCCACTGCAAATAATAAATATAATAATAAATGAGAGAAATATTTTAAATACTGTATTAAAATTAGCATTAAATCAAACAAAACAAAATAATAAATAAATAAATACTATCCTTTATCAAAAATAAATGTGAAATAAACTTTAAACGTGTGTTCGTTAAGAAAATCTTTGTTTATTATAATTATTTTTCTGCATAACATAAAATTATTTTTAAAACAAAAAAGATATTATAGATGAAGACAGGTAGTGATCGAAGGAATAGTAAATTTTTTTAAATTTTTTTGTAAAAAAGTTCTATAAATCGAGATTATTGTCAAAAATCATATTCCTTCGATTATTTCTTGACAAATGGCTATATAAAGAAGGTCGTGTGAAAATTCCAAAATTATCGGCCGTTTCGGAAAAGTTGAAAACAAATATTTTACAAAAATGCAAATTTCTCCCAAAGTTTTTACCGGATCAGCTCCGATTTTTTGGACAATTTACTGAAATATGTTTTTAAAAGTCGATTTTTTTTAATTCGCAAGTCTCACAAAACAGCGCACTACTCATCAAGCAGCGTACACTCTTTTGTTTTCGTTGTTGTTGTTCTAACGGATGCATAATCCCCGTTATAATGGCCAGGATTAGCTAAGTTATCATCGGAAGGCCCAAGAAACGTCCTGTTTCGAAAGGGTCAGATCAAAGGGAGAGAGGTGTCAGATGGTCGGAGTCTCGGTGGTCTGGCGTCCAGACGACCATATTGGTGTGGTCTAGTTTAGGTCGGCCGATCGCCTTGCCAGTTGCCAACAACGTTTCTTTGTCCTTTCCCCATGTGCCAATACAGGACTTCCACGGTTCATAGGAGCTCAAATAGGCAATTTGAGCCCCATTCTGATCTGATCACCCGCAGACACCCGCGACAAACCCCCTCTCTCGGTCGTTGTACATTGCTTTCTATCGCAATCATCATTAGGTTACTTCTCAATATTACATTATTTCTTTTCTAAATTGCTCCCAACAAATTCAACTTTTCCAGCTTCAAATGCACCCCCAAGTCAACTCATATAACAACGTCCTCCATTGTATAACCTTAACATAAGTTTGCAAAATAACCTTTTCCCTTTGATCAACCAACGATTCGTTTCTTAGGTCACCGTTCATAAGATTTCATATGAATTTTTATTACTGTGTAGGTTTTGAGTAGCCCCTACAACAACAATATAATATAATTAATTTAAAAGGTCATCATTTTAATATGTCTGGCATCCTCTTTGGCGTATTTATTATCATATATCCTCATATGGGTGTAAAAATCAGGGAATCCCGTATTTGATTTGTTATCAATGCTTAATACAATTGCTTTTTCTGATAATTGAATAATTGAGTATTATATATGTAGTTTATCAATATTACAATTTAGAGATAGTGCCGGTTTTGACTACAAAGAGCCGCAATTGTTGCAAAAGTTCTTCAAGATACCATATACAATATTAGCTCAAACAAGTGAAAAAGATATTGCTAAATTAGTTGAAAATGGATTTTTATATAGCAAGTGTATGTATGAAATCCATTAAAATCCCTTCAAAAGAATCTTTGTTTTTTAATATTCAACGAAAATATCAGACCGTGAAATTTGTAGTAAATGCGCATTTTTTTGCTAACGGAGTAATAAATGCCATTAAAATTCTTCGTATTGAAAATCTTTTTATTAACAATCTACACTGAATGACCAAAGCCAGCAGAGTTTAAATAATGAAGTATTCTTCTGAATTTAACAATTCCATATAAGTAATCTGTTTTCAATACACATAATTTTGTAATTTTCTTTTTACAAAAATATACATAAGTATAGTAACTACAAAACTTAGTCTACCCTCCCGCTATGAGCCGCGTACTAGGTTACCCTCCAGACTACACCGCTTTCACCTGACTAACATCGCGTTTCTCAATCATACGCATTTGCTTCTTCTTCAAACGTTTCAATTTCGATGGATTCTTTATTATCTGTACGACCTCAGCTCGCCGCTCATTGGCCAACCGGCGTTCAGCATTTTCCACACGTCTTTGATTCTTTTGCACGGCCGCTTCCTTACGTTGCTCTTTAATCTCCTTCGATAATTCCTTTACGTGCCGCAGTTCATTGCGCAACTCCTGTTTCTTTTCGAATGATAAGCGTTTTGTCGTCTTCTTAATTGTTGTGAACCTGTTGGTAACGGTATTCATTTGCGTTAATTTATTCTCCGAATTGTGTAAATTACGCCTGAAAACTTACTTTTGCTTTGGTGTTTTCCATGGACGCCCAGACTTAGGTAGACCGCGTATGGGATTGTTTTCAGTGGATTTCTTTTTTGTTGGCTTCTTCGTCGACGGTTGTTTATTAGCTTTTGCTGCCTTAGAAGTAGGTTTATTTGTAGCAACATTTTCACCGGTTTCTTTATTTTCTACCTTTGTGTCCGTCTTTTGTTCGATTTCTTCCATCGCCAATTCTTTATTTTCCTCGGTCATGTTGCTAATTTGAAATTCAATTTTTCGAAATAAATGTAATGCGACCACACGTGTTTTTATTTTGATATCAACTTTGGCAGTTCTTCGTTCCATTTTGACAATAAAATTAAGATCCACAAAACATTTAGGGTTGCATTTTTTTGTTCCAGACAACGATTAAAAACTTAAATTCAAATTATCGAAACAGTAAACTTATCGAAAATTATTTATTTTAAATAATCACGTCAGAATCAGTATTTTAATTATTGGAGTGTCAATTATATACACATTTAAAAGCACTGTTAAGTTAGTTAGTGAATTGTGAACTTGCACTCTCACACTTAAATTTTTCAATAATGATATTAGTTTCACTTCCGATTCCATGACAGTCGAGTCTACGTATCCGCAACGCTCCTGGATTCTTTAATCGGCTAAGCACTCAACTCGGCAAAATACTGCCGCTACAACAACAAAAAATTTGTATTTGGGCTCAGGAATTATGAATTTATTGCTTTACACCATAAAGGCATTTTTATTCACATACAATTGAACACTGCACGTATATTATAAAAATTTACATATGTACACATATTCTTTGAACTCTTTCGATTCATATTAAGTATAATACATACAAAGTTAATTAGGTAACTTGTGCTAACTATCATTATAACGGTTGGTATCATTATTGTGGTTAGGAACAACAAAAATGCCAAATTTTAAGAACTACATCAAACCAGATATTACATTTACACTTCATTTCTATGCCACCCACTCCTGAGAATTCTTTTCACGAGGACTAAACAAGTAATTATTCAACGTTTAGGTTGGAAGCGATTTCTGTTTAGTTTTGCAGTTTTTTTTGCAATTAAGTATATTATCACAACGTCTCAATAACTTTCAAGCATCATTTTGTTTTTGGTTTGATATTAACAAGGCCTCATTGTGCTTCTCCACATTATAGTGATAAAAGAATGCTTTACTATATTCAAAAGTTGAAATCATTATGGCACAAGCTGGCGCCACTTTCAACAAACGCGGCCATAGACCCGCAAATAAACCTTTTAGTCCATTTAAGCGATAAATTGACCACAACCGCTCTCTTACTTTCATATTGGATACATTAGTGGCTGGTTTGTCTAAAAAATTTCCAAAGAAATCAATACTGTTAAATAAATGTTAAATTTATTTGCTTACCTGTGAAAAGAACCTTTTCGCCAAATTCAATTTGTTCATGTGTTTTCACAACATCGAATGGTGTTGTAATGGTTGCTGCCAACTACAATAATTGTTTTGCAAACAAAATGTACAAAAATAAATAGATAAGATATAATTGAGTTTTCGTTATCAAGAACTAATACTGAACAAGTTAATTGTTGCAATAATTACCGAGCCAGATATAGCACCTGCCATAAAGCTAAAACCAAATGTTGGCTCCTGAACACCGAACATACTTTTAATATTCTCATAGCAAGTCCAATATATGCCAGAGAAGGGCACGTCACGCAGAATTGTTGGTGGCAGGCCACGAAACAAGCCGAAGAAACCCTGCGTTTTGATAACCACACGCACAGTGGAGATAATTTCGCCGTAGCTCATTTTTTGTGACTGCATTTTTGTGCGAATCAGCTCCAACGGACTAACAAAAGTGACTGCACAAACACGCGCCGACACACCACTGAGCATTGGTATATGGAAGGGTATCTCTCGACCGCGTGGCGAGCCCTTCACCTCGGCTAAATATTTGTAGTGGAATTCGAGCGCATGTTGTTTGAACTGCTCATAGGCAACGAAATAAACAATTGTGGATGGCAGCGCTGACACAAGTGTTGGACTCAGACCAGACCACAACGAACCAACACCTTCGTGTCGTGTAATTTTAACAAACGCATCCTATGTGAAAAAACATAAGTATGTTAATTATAGTTGTTATAAATGCAATCAATTGTACGTATGTGTGTATGCGTTTCGTTTTACATACAATTGTGCCATTCAAACGTTTCTCCGGTTTAAGATTACTGGGCATATTCGGATCGCATGGACATATGTGATCCATTAGGCCATTGCAATACAGGAAACATTTATTTGTAGCTGTTTGTTGTGCTTGCAGGCGCGTTTTCACAACGTCTAATGGCGTCACTGCAAAAGTTATAAATTATTAACAAACAACTTATCTGTGTTTAAATAAACGATTTAAATACTTACTAAAACATGCTGTAATAAGTGCACCTGTGCAGGCAGAGACTACCTGCTGCAAAGGTCGTATGCGAAATTTGGGGTCTTCTAATAGGAGATTTGTTCTTTTATGCACCACTTCCGACTTCATATTCAAATTCACGCGCACGTTGACTTCGCACAATTGGAGGGCACTGACAAGCCGGCGCAAAAAAATTGAAATTATGATGAAATACAAATGTTATAATAGCCGCTGTCCCTCGGGCTAATTAGTGTGCGCGACACTATAATTGTATTTCGGTGTTTTATTTGCTTTCCATATAGTTTTTCAACAGATTCGTAAAAAACAAAAGTTAGCTCACAATTTTTGAGAAAAACTACCTCAATTCATTTTGACACATTTACTTGAAAGTATTTTGATGATAAGAAATATTCTAATTGGTAGTGATGCATTGCACAAAAACAGTGTAGAGTTTTATACATAATTCAAACTATTTTTGAGAGAAGTCTTATGTTATACTGTCAATTAATATTTAATCGTTATTGAGCATAATTGTTAAAAATAAATTATATAAATTTGCTATGTTCTCATGATATTTATATATTTATTCTGTAAATATGTTTAATGTTTCTACTACACAATTCCAATAGGAATATTTCGAACATGGCAGCACTGATTATATTTTGTTTTGTTTTCATTAGCTCTTCCTTCGTTCACAATTTCTTTTGTATATTGAATGATAAATTGAAAGGTTTTGTTACAAAATTACTTCAATGCAACAAAATTTATTTATATAGATAAAAATATATTATCAAAAAATAAATAAACATTTAAAAGGTGTGTGGGGCTTTGGCTGAAACGTTTGCACGTTTCGTGAATACGCCTGGGGAAGCACACAATTCTGGATTTGACACCAACATGATGGACGATTCTGTAGATTTTGGTGGTGATGGAGACAAAAATAGCAAAGACCATAAACGAAACACAACAACAACAAAAATGGAGGATGGCGAAGAGCATAGTCAGGATTCAAGCGTTGTATGTTTAAGTGATAACGAAATTGAAGAACCTGTTTTTTAATTGATTTGTTTTTCCGTAACTATAGATGAACAACTCGCAAAGTGTCTTGGAAAAGATAGCGAATTTATATGCCGAGCAGTTGATGTCCGACATAATTTTGGTTGTGGGCAATGAGCAATATCCCGCACATCGTGTTATACTCTGCGCCAGTAGTGAAGTGTTTCAGGTGATGCTCATGAATCCGCAATGGAATGAGTGTCGCAAGCATGTTATCGAGTTGGTTGAGGAACCCTGTTGTACGGCTGTTTTTCCACAGTTCTTAAAATACTTGTATGTTGGCCAAATAAAAATTTCACTACAGACGGTGATGCCAATGCTTGCTTTAGCAGACAAATACAATGTTAAGGTGAGTAACGGGAGTGAGTATGCATTGTATGTGTCAGTCACAACTTACACTAATCATATTTTACAGGACCTTGTAGAGCTTTGTGTTGATTACATGATGAAGCACATCGCTAAGGCAGCCACACAAGGTTACCTCGTCTCTTGGCTGCAGTACACAATTGCTTTCAGTCCCTACCATAAGGAACTCACCGAAACATTGAAGCGATTTTTGAAATGGAATTTAGAAATGGTAAGCGAATCAAAGGACTTTGTAGAATTGGATGTGGCAATTATGGTGCTGCTGCTGCAGCAGAATGATATTGTGGTCACCAGTGAGTACCAGCTTTTTAGCATTTTGCAACGTTGGCTTTTGCATCGCAAAGAAGTCTACGACAATGATGAGACGCTCACGTTGGAAGAGAAAAATACGGCATTCTTGCAATTGGTCGAGCAGACGGTGGTGCATATACGATTTGCAATGATGACACCGCGTGAATTGGCGCATTTGCTACTATTCCCACTGCTAGAGTATCACAAAGAATATATTGTTCAACGCATGGCAATAGGCGAGTGAAGTTGTTATTTACATTATACTCAAATTACAGTTATATTTGATTGATGTGTTTTATTCTGCGTATTTCTAGGTATGAGCTATCAATCGGGTCAGGAAGACCGTGTACGTGAGGTGCGTTATTCTCCTGAGGGCATGCTGCAATTTACACCGCGCCTATATTCCAATGACACCTGGAGCGTGAGCATACATGTGAAAGAGTTCGATCAAATCGAAAAATATACGAATTATGTGACGTGCTTCTTTTCGCAACGCAACATAGCCGAAACTGAAGATGGTGTGTATTTATTGGTCTCTTTTTAGTTTTTATACCTTGAACAGAGTATACATATTAAGTTTGCCACGAAGAAAGAAACGTTGGAGGCCCTATGAAATATAAATATAAACGATTCATGTGCGATGTTGTTGTTGTAGCGGCAGAATTGACAGTTCTTGACCGGATAAAAAATTATCGAGCCCGCTCCGGTTACGTAGACTTGACTGTCGTGGGAATGGGTCCGTCATGTACGCCTCGACCACTATAGCACCAGTCAAAATAAAAGTCCGTGTATAGAAATCTCTTTCATTTGACGAGATATATTTACGAAATTCGACATGGATTATGTTCCACTGTAGCTCCATAAATTCTCAACAAATTTCTTAGATCGGACCACTATAGCATATTGCTGCCATACTAACTGACTGATAATACGCATTCTCCAAAGTACTTTAGGACTGCTTACTGTCTCTTCAATAGCAACAACCGATCAAGAAAAATAATAATTTTTATAACCTTTTATGTTATGGGCGAGGCACCCGAAGTTAACGTTTTTTCTTGCTAAAGCCACTTCTGTCTTCTATTTGTTTTAGATCATACCATAACTTGGGAGATTGAATTCTTTCCGCGCGGTGTCAAATACAACAAAGCGAAAATTATTTGGGGTGAAGATGTACCAGAGTTTTCGTTGAAAACTGTGCGTCTGCGCGTCACCTGCAAATATCCACAGCTTGACGAGGAGCGTTTCAAGGTAATATTGCTCATACATGCAAACATAATGTAACGAATACATGTAAACTGCTGCATTTTTCTACGCCTTTAGGTCGCCGTACTGATCACTGGTGTACAAAATAAAATCGATCATATTCTCACCGTACACGAACGCACCGAGTATTTTTCGAATAAGGTGCGCGTGCTGAATGTGGACAACCTAATACCCTACGATGAGTTGGCGTTGTCTTCCATTAAGCTCAGTCCCCACCTAATTGGTGCCGAGCGCAATAATTTGTCAATACAAGTGATTATAGCGCCCATGGGTCCTTACACGTGCCGTGATGCTCCGCCATTTGATTTTAAGTGAAATGCAAAGCACTTTAGTTATAAGAATGTAAACACCGTTGTGTGCGCTGTGTGTGACTATGCTGTATAAACATATATATTATAGGTTAGTTGGTTTAGTTGAACGTAATTAAAATTGGAAATATGTATTTACTATATTTGAAAAAAGAAAAAAAATAATTATGTTTGTTTTCCTCTTTCATTTAACGCGAGCATTAATCGTTTTTGTATATTTTTTGCAACATTTGATGAGCTAAGCAACAATAAAAATTGAAAACAGTTGTGTAAATTGTGAAAAAGGTTGTCTAATCTAATAATCAATATTTGCACTGTTTCTCCTCCTTTTATGCAAGTCAGCTAGGTGTGCTCCGGGTTTAACGCTCTCAAGCTTTAGCTTTATACGAGTGTTTTTCTAGTTTACCGTTTGTTTTATATGCATTTAGTTTTTTTTTTTTTTTATGGGAAGCTGAATTCAAACCGCCTGTGTAATGGCAGCTGTATGTTATAGAGTTGCGATCTGTACAATTTCTTCAGAGTTTATAGCGTTGCTTTAGGCAATAAACTGTGCCAAATTTCGTGAAGATAGCTTGTCAAGTAAACAAGTTGTCCATAGAAGAACTTGATTTTCATTGTTCAGTTTGTATGGCAGATAAATGCTATAGTGGCTCGATGATAACGATTCCGACAAATGAGTAACTTCATGGAGTGAAAAAGATGTGTGTTAAAAACTGAGAGCCTATTTCGGGTATCTACATGTCGACTGATGAGCATAGCTAAATTTCAAAAGAGACGCCACAAAAGTACATCGATAGGGACATAAACGATGCCATCTTTTTTCTGCTCTTTTGACTTATCGCTTCAGTAAGCTTTACCATTTCATCATTGAAAGATTTAAGATCCAACAATGAGTCGAAATTATTATAATTTAGTACCGAAATTCGGAGTCAGTGGATTCAACTTTAAAAGCGCTACGTCCCATTTATGATTGTCATTGCAGTGAGGCAAAGAGTAGTGAGAAGTGCTGGTAGTGTCAAAAATATTGCTGCCGCTAGCGCAGCAATTGAGGAAAATCCAAATCAGTCTCCGTTTCGAGTTTCCGAACGAGTTTTCTCTTGAAACGGCCCAGTCAATTGGCTGCCTTGGTCGGCCGATTTGACGGCGTTATACTATTTCCTGTGAGGTTACTTCAAGTCTATGGTCTATGCCAATAAGCCAGCGGCGATTGATGAAATTCGTATCAATATCGAACGTAAAATTGCAGCGGCATCGGCCGAAAATTGTGTTCAGCGCGTCTAAACTGCCGGACATCCGCCCTAGTCAGACTCTTTTTTTAATGAAAATTACTTGTTTCGTAACGTCCCTTTAGTCTTACCTGACTAAACCCTTACCGAAGTAAGCGCTTGCTTGCAGCTGAAATTCTACCAAGGGTCAACTGAACTCATCATAGAAGAAAACCAGAAGAGCATAGAATTTGGACAATTTGGAATTGTTCACATCAAAAAATTATTTTCTTTTCCTCTTCCGGCATTAGCTGTACCCCTTCTTTATACCCCGAGCAAAGTTTGTTAAGTTTGCGACGAAGTTTGTAGCACACAGAAAGAAAGGTGGAAAGGTCAGAGTGACGAGCTAAACTGATTTACCTATATCCGTCAGCTTGTTCGCCCATTCGTTCTTGCCTAATGTGATCTATATAAGTATTTTTACTATCCCTAGAAATTCATCGAATAATTGACATTTCTAAGCTTAAATTTAAGTCTAACTCTACTATGATATGGTCATATTACTCAGAACATATCTACCCCCATATATACATGTCCCCATACAAAAATTAATTTTTAACGGTACACGTCCAACACTTATTTTTATACTCTCGCAACAAAGTTGCTAAAGAGA
>NW_017537390.1:1627-6437 GCF_001853355.1 Bactrocera latifrons | reverse complement strand
CAACCAAACTGTACAGAGTCGTTTCTTTTAGGCATTTCCATATACAGTTCAAAAAACGAAGAAGTCGCACAATAACCACGCTCACCTCCCATACAAAGGTTATGTTGAAAGTCGCTAAAAGTGCGTTAACCGACTAACAAAAAACGTCAGAACTAAATTTTACGGAAGAAATTTCAGAAGGAAGCTGCATCSAGGTTTTTTTTTAAATTGAAAATGGGCGTGGCGATGCCCACTTATGGACCAAAAACCATATCTCAGGAAGTACTCAATTCGGTATATAATATTTTCTTAACACCGTGATGACATGTACCAAATATGGGTGAAATCGGTTCACAACCCGCCTGAAATCTCGATTATCACTTTATCATGCGAGAGTATAAAATGTTCGGTGACAGGCGAACTTAGCCCTTCCTTACTTGTTGAAATTATATTGCTGTAGCCGTTTTTAGAGGTTATCGATGAATGTTTGAACTATCCCACACATCTTGACAGTGATATAACGGTAACAAAAAATACACGAACGTGCCACTACGAAGTTGAATTGCATGCGCTCCATGTATCATCAGTGATACATTTAATAAACTTATTTCAAATCAACCAAAAATTTGTTCATACATGATACATGGACGCTGTACAAATGGTACAAGAAAATAATTTTGTATCACATGTGATACATTGGACAGGGAACCGGTTAATACTTGAATGATCGAATTGTAACCCGACTGCGGCTGTTACTTGATAGTGGCTTGAAACTAGAGTCCTTTCTGATTGTTTCAGTCCACTTTCATTATTCGTTATATTACAAACCATTCAATACAACAGATGCCTCTTTGCATAAACTTATTGTTTGGATAGCTTTTCAAAACCATCAAGACTATTTGCATTATTAGAAAATAGCTTTCCAATAAAAAATCCCAGAATTATTTTTCTTTGACTGCTCTATATTGAATGCATGTTAACGATATTATAAATTGTAAACGAGTATTGGTTTCTTATACGTTCTATATACGTATACTAACTATATGTTTTGCTATGGTCTATGCTAAAGTGCTTATCAAAAGAGGGTCTTGCTGAGCAATCGACAAGTGAATAAACATCCCTACTAATATTATAAAAGCGAATGCAAGTTTGTTTGTTACGTTTTCACGCAAGAACTACTTAAGCGATCATCATGAAACTTTGTACATATGCATACTCTTGAAGGTATTAAAAATAGCATAGGGTACTTTATATTAAAAAAAAAATAATAATTTACGAAAGATAAAAAATTGTTTGTCAAAAAATCGTCAAATTTAGCTACTTCAACGCCATCTACCATTACAGTAATGAAGTTTCAACCCTGAATACTGAAATACCGTCTCACTGTATTACCGGCGGTGACGACAATATCTAATTCAATTGAATATAGTTTCAACTGTTTCTAATTTTTCTATATTTATTGTTATTTTCTTCTGTCATTACATGCAGTATAAAACTATTCAAAATTTTGAGGTAATCCGTAATTTTTGTGGTTAGCTGGCACTTTATTATTTTAGATCTTACTCGCTGTTGTTAATTCTTGCTCTGCTTTTCTTTGAAAACGCCTTGGAAGCGGAAATCTGGTCTATCTAAAAATTCATCGCAGGCCCGTGCCGCAAAAGCTGTACGAAATCAAGAATACATCAAGGCTCACGCAGAGCTGAGAAGAAAAACAACAAGCAGAGCGACAAAGAGCTTTGAGAGCAGCTGAAACGCTGCTTCAGGCACGAATTCGTTTAGAAGGACAAGCTGCACTGCAGACAATTAGAAGAGCGATAGAAACACCAGAACAGTCGCTGGTGAGAAGAATTCAAAATGCAGACATGCAGACCACGCGCCGCCGAAATTTCATGCGTAATGATTGGGCTGTGTTTAATGTTAGTGGGTTTCAATATGATCATTCATTTGAATATCATAATCATCCATTGATTGTTATTGGCACAATGTATGAAAAATGTCAGTTCTGCGATGCTTTTAAATGGAAAGATGAAACTGCTGGAATGTGCTGTTCCGGTGGTAAAGTTTCACTTCCATTACTTGGTGAACCAAAAGAGCCTTTTTGAAAACTTTATTATTAAATGTTACAGTTGAGTCAAAGCTATTTCTAAGCAAAATAAGAAAGTATGGGGAATGTTTAGTATCGCGCCGGTTAAGTATCGTTTATAAAATATATTTTAAAACAAAGTTCGATAATTTAAGCATACATGCGTGTTTAAAATTTTCCAGTTGGTTCTCTCGTTTAGGTACGGTGAGCCAAAATTAACCGGCGCGATGCTAAACACAACCCGAAAGTATAACTCTTGCTTTCAAATGGCATTCTTTGGAGTTGGTAAAGTGATAAGAATGCCCGGGTTTTCACCAACTTTTTCCGTACAAGGACAGATATATCATCAAGTTCGTTCACTATTTCCAGAAGATGATGATCAGCTTGAATTTCTGCAGGTATACTTTATGGATGATGAAACAAATGAAGTAAATCGTCGTTGCCAATATATTGAAGGAGTAGAATGCGAAACGGTATTGAAAACTCAACGAATCTTACACAGTCACAATGTCCTGGTAAAAATCTTTAAATGTACAATGGACAACTGGCCTTCAGACAATTACAAAGTTATCATTCATACTGATCGATGTTCAATGAAGTTGCTGTTGCTTGTTGGTTACTGGTGACCCGAGCTCTACAAGAGACATAGTATTACGGGCACATGACAATACGCTAAAGCGTGTAGCCGATACTCATAGATTCTATGATGCTTCGCAGTACCCATTAATATTCAGTAAAGGAGAATCTGGATATTTTTTTAATATTCGAGTCATTAATCCAACGAGGGGACAACCAATTCCAAACAAAAAAGTTTTCTGCATGGACTTTTATGCGTATTAAATGATGCTTCGATTTTCATAAATTTTTGGAAAATATGTATGCTAAAGTAGAGAGCGAACGTATTCGTTACATTTCTCTAAACCAGAAAAAAATACGAGCTGAAAAAATTACATATATTTACAAGATGCGATTAGCGCAGACAATAATATCAGACCTAACGAAATTGGCAAAATGGTTATTTTGCCTTCCACTTTTGTGGACAGTCCCCGTTATCTCCATGAGTACACGCAAGACGCATTTTCTTATGTACGAACTTACGGAAGGCCTGATCTCTTCGCAAATTTTACATGCAATCCTTCGTGGCTGGATGAAACTTAATTTTTGGCCTTGTTGATCTCAGCCAAGCAATAAAATTTAGTTATCATATTGACTCATTTCTATTATTATACCCTTACCCTTTATCTCTCATACTTATTTAATGGCTCCACTGCGGGCGAAGACGCGGGTAATAAGCTAGTTGTTTATATAACACTTGTTTTCGTATTGTTCAGTGCTTATCTCCTAAAATCTAAGATATAATTTTATGGTCCACAAAAGTACATTGGTAATCTTGGCAGATGTGCTTTTTGTCGCGCTCGTACTAAATGTACTCTTCTTTGAAGATTTATGTTTATTCTAATTGAAGGTAGATACTAGGTTTTTTTTTGCTAATTTTGGCATGATAAGGAAGTTTAGGATTTTTATTTCAAAAGTGTAGATTAAGCTTATTTAAAAATTATGAGTGTTGTTGAAGAATCTTTTATTGATCATACATATATAAAGGGTGATCTAAGTGAAAGTATTTTTTTCAACCGGCTTTTTTTTAACCGGCTTTTTTTTAACCGGCCTTTTTTTTTAACAAAACACGCTTATTTACGCCTTAACAAAGTTTACAAGTCGTTCAATTTCAAAGGAACTTATGGTTAACATAATCGGCGTACTTAGCGTACTATTCGCAACACTTATCTAGTGACCCAGCATTCATTATTGGATGCGAAGACTGAACAAGAGCTGACTTTTTCGAGCCAAAATTTGTTCACCGATGAGGGCTATTTCTGTTTGGTGTGGTTTGGGTCCATATTTACCGTTACCGAGGGTATGATAACGGACTATTAGATGCTTGAAATTAAAGCTCGTGATCTTGGCGACATTTTATTTCAACAAGACGGCGTCACTTCCCACACATTGCATCAATCAATGGACTTATTGAAAGAACGCTTCGGTGAGCAGATAATTTCACGTTTTGCGCCGGTCGATTGGCCACCAAGATCATGTGGTATCACACCGCTAAATTTCTTCCTGTAAAGTTTAAAGTTATGGATGGACCATCTGAGACGTAGCCGCGGCCACATTTTTTAGGCGATCATACTCAAAAAATAAATGCCCAAGAATTTTCTTTCGAATGATAATAAACATTCTTCATTAAATATGAAGTTTTTATGTTTTTCCTTGAAAAAAAGTAGGGAACCTCGAAATGGATTACCCTTTAGTTGAAAATCGTAATACCAAAAATGAGTTGAATTGATTTGAAGCTGAATTGATTCAACTTCAATTAAAACGATTTTTTACAAATTTGCACATATTTCCGTTACTATATGCTGGATATTTTTAAAATTTGCGAAGGATATTGAAAGCGCGTAGTTCTAGTTTTATTCGTCGCATCGGGTCATGCTACACCTTTCTAGAAAGCTCATTTCACGCACTAACACGTGTTTGATTGATTTAAGTCGTTCGTGAGTTATAGCGTCTCAAACGTGGAGCAAAATAAAGAAAAAAGAGGCATATTTTACGGCAAAAATGCATTTCAAGCCGCCAATAAAATTTGTGCGGTTTATGGACCCGATACAGTTTCCATTTCTACCACACAACTATGGATTCAACGTTTTCGTTCTGGTGTAGAGGTGGTCGAAGAAGAGCCACGCTCCGGAA
>NW_017537390.1:0-1271 GCF_001853355.1 Bactrocera latifrons | reverse complement strand
CGCCACGCTCCGGAAGGAATATTGTCGAAAATTGCGATAAAATCGCTGAACTTTTCGAAAGAGACCGGCATAGTAGCAGCCGTAGCATCGGTCAAGAGCTGGGCATGCATCATCAAAAAAAATTTTACGAACAATTGAAAATTCAATAAAAATACCGCAAAAATACCGTAAGACTTTTTTGAAAAACAATTTTATGAACAATTGAAAATTAAATAAAAATACCGCAAAAATATCGCAAGACTTTTTAAAAAAAAAATTTATGAACAATTGAAAATTGTATTGTTAGGTTGTCAAAAAAGTCTTGCGGTATTATATTATTCAATAAAAATACCGCAAAAATACCGCAAGACTTTTTTGCTATACCGCAAGATATATTACCTAATATATTAGGTTGACAAAACAGTCTTGCGGTATTATATTATTCAATAAAAATACCGCAAAAATACCGTAAGACTTTTTTGTCAAAAAAGCGCTAACGCGAGTTTGATTGATTATGAACAATTGATTGTCGTTTCTTTTACGTCGTTCGTGAGTTATAGCGTCGAAAACATGGAGCAAAATAAAGAGAAAACACGGCATATTTTACAGGACTACTACGATAAAGGCAAAAATGCATCTCGAGCCGCCAATAAAAATTGTGCGGTTTATGAACCCGATACAGTTTCCATTTCTACCACACAACTATGGTTTCAACATTTTCGCTCTGGTGTAGAGGTGGTCGAAGATGCGCCACGCTCCAGAAGGCCTGTTGTCGAAAATTGCCATAAAATCACTGAACTGGTCGAAAGAGACCGGCATAGTAGCAGCCATAGCATCGGTCAAGAGCTGGGCATGNGAAGGCCTGTTGTCGAAAATTGCCATAAAATCACTGAACTGGTCGAAAGAGACCGGCATAGTAGCAGCCATAGCATCGGTCAAGAGCTGGGCATGCATCATCAAACAAAATTTTATGAACAATTGAATAAAAATACCGCAAGACTTTTTTTAAAAAAAAATTTAAGAACAATTGAAAATTGTATTGTTAGGTTGTCAAAAAAGTCTTGCGGTATTATATTATACAATAAAAATAAGACTTTTTTGCGATACCGCAAGATATATTACCTAATATATTAGGTTGTCAAAGAAGTCTTGCGGTATTATATTATTCAATAAAAATACCGTAAAAAAAAACGCAAGACTTTTTTCAACGTTTTCGTTCTGGTGTAGAGGTTGTCGGAGATGCGCCACGTTCCGGAAGGCCTGTTGTCGAAAATTGCCATAAAATCACTGAA
>NW_017537389.1:76771-95095 GCF_001853355.1 Bactrocera latifrons | reverse complement strand
CTTAAGTGAGCGAAACACGCGCAAACCCTTTTAGCTGACCAAGCATCTTTGGTCACGTAGGCCGGCTCAAGCATAGGTTAGATTATAAACCTTAAAGTTAAGTGTTTTCAGTTTTGTAATAAAGCTCAACAGAAGCACATAGTGCTGCTTATAAAAAACGCATTGTTTTATTTTTTATGTTATATATAAATATATTTTAATATGAGTAAAAAATGTCTAATAGCTTCAACTTCGGTTGCACTCAAGCTATATGCTATAGTGATCCGATCTGAAAAAAATCTTTGAAAATTGTAATATTCATGAGGTAATAACTCATGCCAAAATTTGTGAATATATATCGTCAACTGAAAAGGCTTTCCATACAAGCACTTGATTATAGTCATTCAGTTTATTTGACGTCAATAACCTATATTAATTTGATCTCAACAATCTCTTTGGAGTTTAATCTATTGAATTATATAATAATACACATCAAATTTCTTTTAGATATGAAAAAACCTTTCGGTACAAAGGCATACATTTGATTGTTCAGTTGTATATTGTATATCCATTTTATTAGCAATAGCGTTCCCATGCAATAAAGTCGACTACAATCTAAGTTTTATTTATATTATTAATATCAATATTTTTATATTGTGGCACATACTTTTTCTTTTAGTTTTACATTTTTGCCAGAACAGTATAACCGGACATGATTTGATATTAATATTTGATAATCTTATTGATCGCAATATTATGTAATATTTACATAAACATACTTTGCTTATGGAAGTAAGCCTTAGAATAAAAGGATAGAATTCAGCAACTTCTTGAATTTTAATTGAGATCTCTTAATTATACGAAGGCTGCTATATATATCTCTGGCCTAGGCAACACTAAGTGTGGCCAGGTGCAATCTGACATTTCCATTGGAAAGTTTGACATTTTTTAGCATAACATCATTCGGAACGTTTTGTCATTTAATCGTAAATTGTTTTATTTACAGGGAATTAAAAAATTCATCTCGGCCAAAAAATGGAATTAAATCGTAAACATTTTCGTGCGATACTTTTTCACAACTTTCGATGTGGTATGAAGCACCATTGTATAGCACTGTGAAAAACTGGTACAACGAATTCAATCGTGGCCGACGCTCGCTCAAAGACGAAGGTCGTCCAAAAACAACCATTGTGCCAGAAAACGTCGATGGTGAACTGATAATGCCGGACCGTCATGTAACATACCTTCAGATAGAGGCATGCCTATGCATTTCTCCCACCAGCATACATTCGATATTGCATGAACACCTGGCCGTAAAAAAGGTTTGTTCTCGTTGGATCTCGCACAATTTGACAATCGCTCAAAAAAAGTCTCGTGTGAATTGGTGTAAAGAAATGCTGAAAAGATACGATCGTGGTGCTTCAAAAGACGTTTATAAGATCGTCACAGGTGACGAATCATGGATCTATGCGTATGTGCCCGAAACAAAACAGCAATCGACCGTGTGGGTCTTCCAAGGCGAGCCAAATCCAACGAAAGTTGTTCGTGGAAGAAGCACTTCGAAGCGAATGGTCGCCTGTTTCTTCGGCATAACTGGTCCTGTGGCGACTGTTCTGCTTGAGCAACGAAGGGCGGTCAATTCTGGGTGATACACCACCATTTGTTTGCCTAAAGTCTTCGGAGAAATTCAAAAAACGAACAAGAGAAGACGAATCATTGTGCACCATGACAATGCGAGCTCTCACACATTGGCTGAAACCAGCGCCTTTTTGACCGGCCAAAACGTCGAATTGATGGGTCATCCGCCGTACAGCCCTGACTTGGCGCCCAATGACTTCTTTTTATTCCCACCCATCAAAAAAATAATGCGTGGTCAACGATTTTCGTCGCCAGAAAATGCTGTTGAAGCATTCAAAAACCATGTTTTAGAGGTGTCTCAAACGGAGTGGAAAAAATGTTTCGAGAATTGGTTTGAGCGCATGCAAAAGTGTATAAATCTTGATGGAGAATATTTTGAAAAACAATACAACTATTTTCGTTGATAAATATTCCTATTTTCTTTATTAGGCCAGAAATATATATAGCAGCCCTCGTATTACTTAAATATACTAACTATAGATGAATCAGTCTCATAGTTTTGCCCTGTTTATTAAAAACGATGGTAGAGCTTCTTCGTTGGTTAGAAAATTTGAATTAGTGACTTTATTTTTGAGGAAATACTGAATATTCTGACACTTTAATAAAACATATAAGTTAATAATTTGAATCATTCAAGATCATTTTTCTTCCATACCAAGCCCCTTTAAGAAATCATGTAACAATAATAAAGCGATTTATTTATGTATTTTCTATTATCATCTTAAGCTTGTGAGATCATATTCTCCATTCAATTCATACATATTTACGATTCTTTTATAATATAAATATGAAAAAGGGACACAACTGTCGTTGCCTCTCCATTATCCTTGGTAAAATCCACATAATGTGCACACAATTTAATGGCATATCTAAATTTTACATGTAATTTAAAAGCTTTGCATATGAGTAACTCATTTGCACGCATGCTTATAAAAGTATATTTGATCACAATTTAAATCGGTGCTTTTAGCAGCGGCTTATATGTGCCACTCGAATATAAATTTGATACTTTATCGCCTTAAATGACGGAATGTATGCAATCACTTAACTAAGAATATAACTCGAATAGGTGAGGAAGGCGAAACTTAATTTAGAACTTATATTTAAGAGACAGGAATTAACCATAATTTGAGCAGCTTTATGTTCGCAAGTGTGCTTCGACGAATTGCTAAAATGCTTTTGAGTAGATTATGGAGCAAAGGCTTACTTGGCTGTGTCCGTGTAACGGTAAAAAACAAATGTGAAGATTTCAGTGGATATTACCTCAATTCGAAGTCAAACAGCCTGCTGGCAGTAAACCAAAGTAATAACACACTTGCCGAAAAAGGAACTAAGCAAATGTAATTGATGGAGATATTCTCAGTCATACGGCTACTTATGTTTTACGAAAATGACGATTGTGTAACCGTATGAGCACAACAAAAGCATATTGAATCTTAAACAATACGCATACGAACATAAATATACGGTAATCAGTTTCATGTAGCAAGGATCCGATTCCGTTCATTTTGCTGTGCTACTTTTGTTGTAATGAATTCGATGCGGAAAAATACAGCACAATGGAAACTCAGTGTCAGCGTCGTAAAAATATCCTTTTATTTTCATGTTAAATGTGGTTTGTACTTAAGTGTCTCCTTTCATCAGCGAGAGATCCTGTAAGAAGAGCTTTTTTTACTAAAACACAGATAGGTTTTCGTGGATGTATGGTTATGTATGCCATAGCCCACATAGCATTTTGAGTGGGGATGACTCAATACATTATTGGAGTCAAATAGACTCATTGTGCTTTAAAGAGCAGATATAGACTTATACTCCTAAATTGGTTATAAACTACTCTTACAAAAGGGTCAAAACTCGAAAAATCACAAATATTTGGGAGGAGCAAAGAATAGTTAGTGTAAAAAGTGCCGGTGTTACCGTATATCAGGAGCACAACGATTCCGTCCATCTGCAGTATCAACCTTATTTTAGTTCTAAGCAAACTCGTTTCATTATCCGGATTATTTTGATATAGTTTTAAGTTAATGAACAGTGGTTAAGTTAACAAAATAATTTAAGTCTGTTGTAACATTATTCTGGAGAATATTGAGAAAAGCCGTATTTGTCCTGTTGTAACAATTTCAATTAAGTGTTTTTTATTTATAGCTTCGAAAACACTTTATGATATTAAATAAATATACAATATGATTACGTTTTTATGTACATAATGCATAGATAATAATTAATCGCTTTCAATATACATCTTTCGCTTTGTTTGGTTTCCCCTTGTTTATATATAGCTCCTATGAAATTGTTTTCTTTTGATAAAAAGTAAGCGACGTGAATTATTGAATGGCAAAAACAACTGCTTTTTCATATTTCAAACGGTAGTGAGAACGGGCTGATTTGTGAAGGGCTTAAACGTAATCTAATCCTTTAAATTTTCGGTCTGAACATGGTATCAGGTTTAAAGTAGAAAGTTTTCCATGCAAGCCCCTGATTCCGATCATTCGGTTTGTATGACAGCTATAAGCCGATCTGAACAAATTCTTCCGATATTACTTTATTTTTGTGAACAATAACTCACTCAATTTCGTGAAGATATATCGTCAAATGAAGAAGTTTCCCATGCAAGCATTTGACTACGATCGTTCAGTTTGTATGGCAGCTATATACTATAGTAAGTCGATATGAACAATTTCTTCATAAATTACATTATTATCTAAGAAATTAACGTGACCCAAGTTATTTGAAGATACATTGTCAAATGTTTTCCATACAAGAACTTGATTCCGATCGTTCAGTTTGTATGGCAGCTATTTGTCATAGTGGTCCGATATCAGCAGTTTCGAGAAATGAGCAGCTTCATGTAGAGAAAATGACATTTGCAAAATTTCAAAACSATATCTTAAAAACTGAGAGACTAGTCCGTATATATACAAACAGACGGACATGGCTAAATAGACTCAGCGCGACATATTGATAATTTATATATTTACTTTATAGAATCTCCGACGCTTTCTTCTGGGTGTTACAAACTTCATGGCAAACTTAATTTACCCTGTTCAGGGTATAATTACTAATAGTTGCAGGCTGATATCAGGTATAGACTGGATTACGATTGGGTTGCAACTGTTGTATTTATCTCAAAGTAGACGGTGCCTCACTATTGTACAATTATTTTCTTTCCAGAAAGTTGTACACATAGTTAATTGTGCCCATAGTTGGTAACAAGCAAATATAATTGGTAATTAGCAAGCCGAAATTCGTCTCCTCATCTGGAGTTTTATATTTACACAGCTCTAGATCTATTTCGATTTGTTACGTTATTACAAATAATTGTTAAGTGGAGACTATAATACTATGGAACCATTTTCCAAGAGTACATTTGATCAAAAACACATACAATACATACTACATATCCTCCTTAAGGTATACGCTTATTATAAAACTCAATTACGTTTTTATAGAATTGTGAACAATGCAGACAGTCACACATAGGACGGTAGGGGGTGTACCCCTTTTTAAGTTGTATACAACAAGTACCGACAACGTATACTTGTACAAGTATATTATTTCAGAAGCATGCAAATGACGTGGAGAGAGTATATTTACTTTTGTGATGTCAGGTATTGCTTTTATATCAACATGTGTGAGTATAGAAGAAGGATGCACTTATATAAAATGCAATAACAAAAGCAGTAAACAACATTTTCCATCAGCGTACAGCTAACAAACTCAATTTCATATGTAGCGCACATATTTATGAGGTGAGGAGAAGATACACTAGAAAAAAAACCGATCATAAATATTAGAAAGGAAAATGAAAGAACAATAAATAGAAACACAGAGATCACAGTTTGCATACACCATAAGAACAAAGGCATCACTGATGGTAATGTTCCGCAAGAAAGAGCCATTTTGCAGTAGTTGTCGGCTGCCTGGGCTACGTTGTAAGTTAAAACGCCATAAAAAATATGGGTAATGCAATTATATTCAATTTCCCTTGCATTTACGTTATGGGAATTTTAATGCTACGCAGGTAAATTGTAAGGACGCATACCACAAAAGCTACAGAAAAAAGGTGCTAGCTGAGAACGCTTCGAGTGGGCTTCTGCATTGCCAATCATACACTGCATGTATCCAATTTCTGCAGCTTCATTTCAATGATGTCTGAGTAGCGAAATGGAAAGCTGTTTTATAAACAAATTCTAAGTATGAATAAGTTTTTATATTAAATTGTGTTGGCTGATTACACAGCTGCTGAGTAATTGCATTTATATATCATTGATTGAAGATTAGTGTTAGTTAGTGTTAGCCATTCAAGGCAAGGCCATATTTATATGAAAGCCGTATTTTCTAAGCATACCACTATACTATATATAGATATTACTTGCAACGGTATACATTTTGTTTTATAGCAAGTGGATATATGAAATTTGTGTCATCACAATCGCCACTATTTAAATATTGGTCTCCTTTCAGCAGTGTTTCGAACCATTAATTTTATTCTTCTCAAAACTGAAGGTATACGTTACCAATTACTGATTAATATAAGTAAACCTAATTTTATTGAGTTGGTATTTATTTCCATAATTCCATGAATAGAAAATATAAATACCATGATACGAAGAGAACCTACCAAGAAAAAATTGTGTACAGCTTTGTAAATTTACAGAGACCGTCGGACCAGAATTGCAATGCAGTTTTGGGCTCCTAAACGTGTTTATATAATACCATACAGAAGTTTCTTATAAAAGTCAATCAGTTATCCGGAGGTGCCTTAAAATATATACGGTCTTCTACTTTTCAGCTAAACGTAACACCTATTAGTGTAATTTTAGATCCGTACTGTTGAATATAATATTGAACTTAACAACATAAAAAGCCAACAAGAGCTAAAAACAGTGACCGATATGCATTTCAATAATTTGGATCCACATGCTAAATAGATTAAATTCGAAGCAGCCATAGGTGTTTTGCAGAAACATCATCAATGTCGTCATATATTCATACAGCTCATCGTTCCATCGAATGCGATATTCGCCATGGCAAACGCGCAACGGTCTATAAATCTTTCGCAGAATCTTTCCCTCGAAAACTCGCAACGTCGACTCATCTGGTGTTGTCATCGACCAAGTCTTTGCAACCATATAGCAGGACGGGAATTATGAGTGACTTCTAGAGTTTTGTTTTTATTTGTCGAGAGAGGACTTTACTTCTCAATTGAATACTTAGTCCGAAAAAGCGTCTGCTGGCAAAAGATATTCTGAGTTGGATTTCGAGGCTGACGTTGTTTTCAATGTTGATGCTGGTTCCAAGATAGACGAAACAACTTCGAAGTTATGACTGTCAACAGTGACGAGAGAGCCAAGTCGCGAGTGCGACGACTGTTTCTCTGATGACAGGAGATATTTCGTCTTGCCTTCGTTCACTGCCAGACCCATTTGCTTTGCTTCCTTGTTCAGTCTGGAGAAGGCATCTAACTGGTCTTTCATAAAACTTCTTTGTAGACCTGAATCGAATGAAAATGTGTAAATTTTTTGAAATTGAAATTAAAGTAACACTCGTCAACTAAATCTTCAGTTATTTCTGACGCAGAGTAAACCGCAAGTGTTCATTGAACTATATTGTAAGACATTGCTCAATAAACATCCATGTTGGATGTAGAAATGTCAAAGTAGTTTGAAAGATGCAATGAGCACTTTCTTCTGAAGTGTTCGGCATTTGCAAAATTAAGGTGAAAAGATTTGGATGTCATACATTCAATCAATCGAACAAATGTGTTAAAATCGAAGTTGGCCACGTGGATAGATTTGATAAATACTAACGTCAATTTGTAGATACATACGTCGTAGTGTATTGAGTGCATAGCTTGGCATTACAAAGCCGGTACTTTAACTGTCGGAGTTAGATCACACAATTTATTTCGCTGGTGGCAACACCAAACCTCAATATTAGAAAGGTATGTCAAAGACTAATATATTCAAAGTAACCTATCTTACTAGACAGCTTAGAAGCGGCAGATAATGGCTAAATGTCTTAAGTTCCGTTAGAGCTTAACTTCGAAAATTTTGACAAAATATTATTATTTTTCAACTATGCCTAATAGTTAGTTCCGCTGATAAATGAAGGTTGCTTGATAAAATTTCCTTACTTTTAAATTTTAGTTGCTATTGATAAAAATTTACATAAAATATTTATTAATATTTACAAAAAAAAAATATATATATTCTATAGAAAATTTAATAATAAATAATAAATTTAAGTCCCAAATACAAAGTAGTGTTGCTACGGATAGTTTTTTATATGTTCATAAATCTGGTCAAACAAAAATCATGTTTTCCACCTTAGTAATATATATATATATAGTATATATATAGATATATAGTATATATATAGATATATAGTATATATATATATATATATATATTATTTTGTATCGCTTTGAACATGAAAATTTTGTAGTAAACCGGAAGTAATTTGTCAAATTATTGGATAGCAACCATGTCTTCAACGGTACAACGCGGCTCAGCATACATATAATGTAAAACAGATCTGATGCATATTAGTAGATAGACCCTGTCTCTTATACACATCTAGATGTGTATAAGAGACAGRCKWAAMAMWGAWGCAAATTAAWGCAATTAATGAATATAGGTTTTTCTAATAAAAATGTTTATATACTTAAATTTTTCATTGGAACTTTGTGTATAACGAACTTTACACACTCGCCCTCTAGTATCATCGTGTTGCAAGGAAATGGCGAATCGAGGATAAATATAAGTACAAGAGACTACTTATTGTTAGATACAAAAGTTTCCATTATACTTCTTTATATTTATAAAAATTTAATATTACTTTCATTGTGACGAATTATATTTCTTTTCATACAATTTCCATAGGGTCTCAAATCCAAAGCGTGATCGGATAAGTATTAGTGGTTACTACTTCTTGCTTAGCGCTCTTGGGGACTGTTGGCTTTAGACGTATTTGGTATAATTGGAACAAATTATACCTTGCGGATATCTTAGTTGAAAGACAGCGTTAACGAATTGAATAAAACTGTTTAAATTTCAAACAGATTTCGAAAATTATGCCAGACACACCCTAAATAAAAGCGGGGAAAGAGTGTTTAAATTTTTTTCTTTAGGAGTAGATTGAACCTACTTATGGTTTAAAAAGAAAACATGGTTAGTTCAAGGGCGACAGCTTTGGGTTAAAGGTTTTCTCTAACTTTCCAATCAGCCAGCAAACATAGGCTTTTATAATGTAGTACTTTCACACAATACTAAAATTAAATTTAATGGATGGTATAAATATATTCAAATAATCAAGTGTGCAATAGTAAGTATATTGCTTGAAATATTTTTTCCTTAACCACCGATTTTGAAAGAACTCGCTTGCTCAGAGGGATTGTTGCATCTCATCAGTTGGATCTAGCACTCGTTTTCGGACTATAATGATTTTGGTGACTACCTTTTATTTTAACTCTTCCAATATTTTGACTACAGTAGAATCCGAAAGAGAAAATAGAAATAAACAATCAATCGCTGTTTACTGAATTCAATACTTGACCGCTACTATTAAATAATCTGCAACTAGCAAGGGGAATACCTTAAGGTGTAAGATTTCAACCACAGAATGTAAGCAGTTTTATATATACATATGTATACGCCATATAACTCATACACTGACCGACATATTCGGCATAAAATTTGGAATAATTATACCTGCATGTAGTATATGGGAGTTGGAGTAGTATCAATACAACTTTATTTCCTTTGTCAATGTCTCATACATATAAAATATTCCACGGGTTTCATAAAGCACCTCACATACATAGTCAGTCGGATGTTCGAAAATACTGATATTTGTTTTTTCAAGTTTTCCGTAATTTTATCTCTTTGGCATGACGCTCTATAATTTTCGTTTACATAACTTAAATATTGACCGATATATGCAATATATATAACATCACCCGGAAGCTCAAGAATATATAAATCGGGTATATGGGGCTCAGGGAAGTAATATGCAAAGTTTTATCCCGTTATATTAACTGCTTCTAGATTTGTACACTAGAAAGGTTATAGATTTATGGCACTTTTCGTATGTGTGAGGTATATAATTGAAATTTTTAGAGAGCCCTTTCCTAATAATAGTTTCTCTGCCTTGTCAGAAATGGATTGAGTCGGACCCAATACTTCCCTTAGTCTCCCTATATTTAAAATAACCGACAAAACTTCGACATATATACGGCACCTGAAAATGTTAAAAGTGATAATTTTTATGATATATGTTTAAAACCCGAAAGAGACAAAGAAGTAGTTGCCACACAGGTCAATGCACAATAATGGAGAAATTGAAGATTAGCGAACACTTGATAAGTAAAAGAAAAATTAATTGCGTTTTTTATACTTTTACACTTGTGTGTTTATAACTGTTTTGTGGTTCCAATTCGATTTGTGATTTGATTGCAAAAATCCACTAAAGTGTATGTTTTAAGAAGCTTTCAGAAAATTAGAAAAATTTTGACTTTCGGTAAATTTTTTACGACACAGTTATTGCCATAGTTACAGAAAGCGTTAGTAGTTAAATTCCTGTTAGGTGACGGTCAATAAACTAGAATATGGTAGACTTTTAAATTAAATGAAGGAGCCATATTTTATCTATTTAAATTGGGTATTATTACAAAACTATCCGCTTAAGACAACGATCTAGTTCAAATAAAACCAATACCATATGGCAATAAATCGTTTGATTAGTGTCAGATCGTTATTTAAAATAACAAATGTTTGCCTTACTCGATGCCATCACAAAATTGTGTGTCACCTAATTTCAGTGCAAAATTTATGCACAAAATATTTCCTTGTAAATGTATATAAATCATGCTCCAACGACGATATCTTAATAAAGTTATTAGAAAGAGCTCTCAAAAGACCATAATATTTGAATATGATGGCCGTAATAAGCGTTGGGCCCTTATAATTTGCCTATCTAATTAGATGTTAAGCCGAATAAAATGCTTTTACTATGAGAGATGATTTTGGACATTAGCCGCTAATTATCAGCAAATTATTTTTAAAATAGTCGTTTTATATAAATAACATAACTTTTTTATGGTTGCCGCATTTTATTTATGTGTTACACAAGTCCAAGGTGCAGAAAAAATTAACACTTTTTGGCAAGATGACAGCGGTGTAATTGTAAAATAACTATCTCTTAATGTAGTGACTCATTGAAAAATACGAAAACCATAAGCCAACTAAAGCAATAACTCAAAGAGTCAGCCCAGAATTTCCACTAATAAAATACATATAGTCAGTTATACCCGAAACTATCGCAAATAAGTAGCTGGAGCGGTATGCCATGCGTCGCAAAGAAGTAATGTACTACATATCTGAAAATATAAAGGGTTAGTTGGGAAGTAAATAAAAGTATATTTAACCGCAATGACAGTAGCACTTTGTTTTATGCCAACCAGTTGGCACTGAATAGCTTACGTCATATATAACCCTTAGGGAAAAAAGTATTTATGCTTTATTCCTCTAGATTAAGAAATGCTACTTTTAAGCTAGTGAATATAAATTGAAGGGCTGTAAGTTGTTTTATTTAAAAGAAATAAGCAATAATAGTATTTTATATGGACCGCAGTAATGAAATAAGTAAGTTATCGATTAAGTGGAAAAGATAAATTCACGAACACAAAATATATCTCTTCAAATGAAAAAGTTTTCCGCACAAACACTTGATGCGGGCTGCTCAGTTGCTATTGTATAGCGGGTGTAATTTTTACATCGTTGTAAACTTAATTAATATAACAGTATATGGGTATATTAATAAATAATGAGAATGGAAGTGATAAGAAACTCTCAGTTTTGTCTAAGCGTCTCTTTCAAAGCTTGATTGGCGGAAATATATCGGAAATAAATAATGTAAAAGCATAACCATTCGCAAAACAATTTTATAGTAATTCACTATCTACGATCTTTTTGCTTTAATACAAGTAATTGATGAACGTCATATTTTTTTAAGGCGTTATATGGGTTTACGGGTTTCAAAAAATTAATTTTTTATTGTCCTATTAAATTCTAAAAGACCTTTAGATTACTATATGGTCCTACATTTTCAAGGTGATGCGAACTTATGCGCTCGTGACTGACTATAAGCACTCAAATCTTTAAACTCGTTTTTCTCGAAACTATGTTTTTGAAGTTGGTTGGCAAGATTTTTCGGGAACTACTCAATCGATCTTCATAAAATTTTACACAAATCTTTGAGATACAATTTATAAAGACTTGGACGAAGGATTTTTTCGGTAACAATTATTTGAAAAGAAACTTTCACGAAATTTTTACTAAAATTTTAATTTTTTATAAAAATATCTGCCAAGTTCTGAGTTAAGATTTTAACTAAAACACGTATTTTTTCACTTTATATGAACCTGTAAGGGGTTATCCGTTTTTTCAAAAATGTCAGAGCTTTTAGTTAATACAATAGTTTATGTTTGTAACAATAAAAAATTGTAATAAAATATTTAAGTTTTTTTATGGAAGAATTATATATGTGAGATATGCTATACTAAATTTGTCAGTCCGCTTAAGTTGAAGATATATAGTACGTAATGCTGTAGCTTATATTAGTAATGAAAAACTGCTTTCCCTTTCTTTTCTAACGGTTAATACCTACAAGTTTTCATGTACCTACATTTAGTTTTTCATATACAATACATTATATACAGTGTGCGACAAAACTAAAGCTCAGAATCTACCTTGTCGGTATTTATTTTATTTTATTTATTTATTTTTTCTAATATGACTGTTAATAAATTAACAGACATACTAGAAAAAAAAGGAACTGACTGCTTAGGCCTTCGTGGCATTACACTTGTCGGTATTTAAAGTAATAAAATCATAACGTAGGTATTAAATTATCTTATTTTTATTTCTATAATTAGTTCATTCATTCTTCTTTTTGAATTAGTAACAATTGAGCAAATTAACTTATTAAAAAAATTATAAAATTCCATATATGGAAAACTCCAAAAATGTGGTGCGACAAAACTAAAGCACGAAATAGTTTTATGATTGAAAAATTTATGTCTTTCAATATTTGATCTAAAATTTGGTTCTCTATGTGATTAAGATCTGGAGATTGAGTGGGTCACTTCAAAACTTCAATCCTGTTGTCAGTAAACCACTGTTTTACCCAAATAACGGGGTGTTTGTGGTCGTTGTCATGTTGATAACTCCATTTTAAAGTCATTTATTCTTCAGCATGCGCCAGCATAATGTTTTGAAAAATAGTTTTATACTTTAGTTTGTCCACTATACTTTTTATATGACTTTTTATATGACGAGATCAGTGTAACGAGAGCAAAAGAAATAAAAAGATACATTTTTGCACAGACATATATAAAATTGCTAAAGTCGAAGTGCTGCTATATTGCTTGGAAAGTGTCTAGCCACGGCCGAGGATGTGGATTTATTAGTAAACCAATTAGTTGTAAGCATTGCATCGTTTTTTATGGTTCTAAACGCTGTAGCTGTGGACTTTTATGCCATTTCAGACTAATAAGAAAGACATTATAATAATACACTTCTTTAGTGTTTTATTCACCTTTCTTGGCAAAAGTGTGGGAGGTTAAGCGATTAATTATTAAAGCAGAAGCTTGGGGGTATCGATTGTTGAAATCGCGATGCCCTATGTGCTCAAATAAAGAAATTTCTAGTCTAAAATTGAAAAAGTACGAAAGTAAGTTCATATCTTCTAAACCGCTAAAGCCCTAACAACCACATTCGCCTGTCGCAAATATTATCAGAACTCCTACCGACAGTGCAAAAATTGATGAAATCAGATATAACCACGCCCACTCTCCATTTAACGGGACTGTTAAAAATTACTAGGCTACAGACACATACAATTTCACACGTAAAAGTATTCAAAAACTTGATGAAATCCTTTCGAAAGAATTCATTTACAAAAGGTTCAAGCAGCTGACTACTTCCGGTCTTAGATCAAGTATAAGCATTTTTAGTAAAATATTTCATTTTTTATAAGAGAAAATAAATTATAAAAAAAACATTTTTCCAGAAAAGTCATGTAACCCTTAACAACACCTCACAAGTCGATATTTTTTTTTTCGTTTCCCGCTGATGCACACTTCAACGTGTCGTTCAGTGTTTTCAAAGCTCGGCTAAGTTTTTTAACTTGGCTTAGTAGACTGTGTAGTGCTGTTTATCATGGTGTTTATATTAGAGCCAGTTAAGCACAGTGGAAATTATTAGTTCAATGATATTTATATTGCACGAATAGATATGTATATAGATACTAAGTCATATATGCCCACATGCGCTTTTACATTTTGATAGGAAAAAGAAAATTGCGTATAAATATCCGCCATAATAAGCTGCCATTATATTAGGAAACTTTTTGATTTTGATATAAAATATTTAGGGTACCGGCTGCCTTATTTTCAAATACGTCCTGCACAATATCATATCATTATACAATTTTTTGTGGGCATTTATTAATAATTTACAAATACGCAATGCAAAATAAATAATTAACGATAATTCCAAAATGTGTATTTCCTTCAAAACGGTTTGCCTGTTCCCGCATAATGTTGTAATTCGTTTGGTAACATGCCACATATTGAACATGGAAATAAATGAATTGCAACCACATACAAATATGAACGTGAATTCTATCAATGATGTTGAGTGGAATATATCAACTAATTATTTAGTAATACCGCCATTGCAGTTGTAAATTGTGCAAAAATTTGGAAAGTGGATTATCTCTCATTTAATATTTCAACCACTAAGGAACTTTTTAGAACGAGCACAGCTGAATATTGGATACCTACGATAAATTACAAAATTAATTGTGTATTAAATCCAAATTTGCTCCATATATTTTATTAAAGTTTGTAGTACTTTTCTTATTATGGGTTAGTAACTTAGAATTAATATGCCACTTGCTAGTTTGAATACAATTTGACTTATAGCAAGTTATGTAATTATGTTAATATACCAAAATTATACACTCAAAATATGTATTAACATAATAAATTTAAGTGATCGGACACGTCCGCCCGTGTAAACGGTAACTTATGCAAAAATTGAACTGAGTACAACGGACCATTGCCACGGCCTTCAAATGCTGTCAAGTTAGTAACTAAATAGGGTTATAACTAAGCCACCAATTAGTATGCTATACTATAATTTGGTAACGGGTTTCGACGAATCAGTGGGGATTGGTTTAAAATAAAAGAAGAAGTCGCCCCACCCTTTAATAAACGTAATGTTTATATAACTATATATCTCAAAGCGCCAAAGCTATATAAACTGAAATTTGATTTTTTCCTTTATTTATTTATGATTGTTTGTATGTCAAACTCAAAAAGCCATGTTCCATCGGTACTTATAATGCTCTCCATAAATGTGGGATCGGAATTCGCACGATACGGAAGGACATATGGCTCATTTCGAAAAAAAAATCAAATTTATTAGGACGAGTAGAGCAAAAACAGGTTTTGCATCCAAAATATCTACCAAAATCATTCGAACGGACTCGCGAGAAATATTGAGCTCTCTTGCCATCTCTCTAACATCTTCCTGATGATTTTCAAGCACCATATCTTTCACTGTTTTATTATTTTCTGTTGAAGAGGTCGAATGCCATCCAGAACGAGGCTTTTCTTCAACGACTTCTACACCCTTTTTTTTGTTTTATAAAACTGAATCACCGAAGCTTTCTTCAACATTCGAAAATATTTCGCAGACTAAATTTGGTTAAAAATACAAAATTTGAGACAAATTCTTTATTCGATATTTTTGTCCGTTATAAAACTCGCAACGCACTGTGATGTGCCGACTTAAGCAGCTGCTGCATGCAAACTGGTTTACAGATCGCTTTTATATTTGGCATAGTAAGAGGACCTACCAATTTAGCAGAATAAATGTTTTTGAAATGTCATATACTCTGGGAATTTAATTACAATTTAAGTTCTTTTTCGTCACAATGTGTATTCACCAATACTTCATTGTGTACCTGCATTATATTCCATAAAATATAATTTGATACCAAAAGAAGATTTTCACGGTTAAATATTTTCGTTAAATATTAATAATAATTTTCGAAAAATATTAACCTTTATTATTATTATTATTTTTTTAATTAAGAGAGTACAAAATATTCATTTCGTGCGGAACAAGGTATATGAATTTTTCTTTTATATCTTAATTCCGGATTATTTCTACTCTCTAAAAACAGAGTAGGTTTCTAATCGACATACAGACGTGTTGCCATATGTCCCAATTAAGGAGTTATTAGTTCCTCCTTTTCGGCACCAAACTCAGACATAGATCATAAATTAACTGCATAGTTGTAATAGCACGGCATATATATATTTGTAATAATTAATGCAGAACCATATGGCTTTCCACAAATAGTTATAAGCCATACAATAGTTTGTAACTCCTTATACGCAATGCAGATACTCGTATTCGCTTATTGTGCTTTGGGTTATTGCTATGTAAACACAAAACCACGTGCTTACGAGACTTCATTTTGGCATTCACTGCATTGGACGGTGATCGTTGTGTTGCCCAGCTGATAGTTTTAGACCGTTGCAGATATTACAATTGTAAATGCAATTGGTCGAATATCATATTTGTATCTTTTTATATAAATGTGTATAAGTATATCTGCTCAGGATTAGCGAAATTCTTATTACACTATAGCCAATGGCAATGGCAATGGCTGCCCAACCGCAGTCAACGCGCTCTGTTAGGCACCTAACCAAGTGCGCTGTTATATATATTTATGTATAAATAAATTTATAGTTTTTATTTCAAATTGTCTATTAAAATATGGTTTCAGACGACGGTTTATGCCTGGCCTTTTATCCGTATGTAGCAGGAAGCCACAAATGAAAGTTCACATATTCTTTGGAGCTTGCTCAAAGGTGCAAATGTACATAAATATATGCGTGGACTTCTAGTTTTCCTGTGCATATGTAAATTTGCTGAATATTCGCATAAAATAAAATGAAATTGGTATTTTTACTTATTTTTGCACATTTTGTTTTTTATATTTTTAGGTCAAAACCAAAGACATTAATAAGCTATGAATCATGTACTGAAAGAATGCGATAAAGAAAGGGAAATTTACTTTCAACTCCGACGGAATTTATGTTCAAATATTCTGGTATCATCTGTGTCGGAGTATTGTATTGGTAATGCTACCATAATATATATTTAATAATATAATAATATTCATAAATTTGTATATAAATTTGGCAGGGTACAATCATAGCCAGGAAATGCCTTAAGGTGCAAAACTAGCACATATATATACATTAGGGGTGTCCTTATTTGTAAGGGGAAATTTCAAAACGTTTATATTACAGTTTTCCGGCCAGAATTTGGTTCCTTCATGTATTTAAAGTAAACAGTTAAAATTTGGGGTCAATACGATAAAATTTATTGAAAAAAATTTGTCTTTTCTGAAACAAAATCGCTAAGTTCGTAAGTTCGAAAATCTGTCAATTTTGAGTGGCTTCGGCTATTTTTTAAATGAACAACTGGTTCCTTGCTTTTTAATTGTTTTATCATTTTACGTTTTTCTGCGAGGGTAACTGATAAGTCAAAACATTATAGCACTGTTTCTTCGGCGATGTACCATAAGTGGTTACACATTTTTTTAATAATAGCTTCTGAAATTGTTGAATCTGTATCTGTGTAATTTAGGGCGTCTTTAATAAAGAAAAGATCTTGATCGCGGCTATGCGATTTTTTAATTGGCCCTGCAAGAAGCTTACAAGAGCGTCCCGTTCCACTTGGCTTATTTTTAATGCCACAAATTTATCATCAACACTAGTTTTAAACAAAGGTTTCTTAAGGTTTGGCCAGGCCTTCACAAATCGTTCAAACAAGAGTATTTCTGGAGCTGAGTTTGACATCATCTTTGATTCAAAAACGTTGCGCAAAATAATTTCGTACATATGATGACGGCATGGTAGGTGCGTGAGATTGCGTTGCAGTTTTTTTTTCCAAAAGGACTGCGGCTCCATTTTTAACACCAGTATTGACAGCAGTTGTATCATAAGATATGCCTTTAACAAGTTCAACAATGTTCCAATCGACTAATCTCTGATAAACAGTTTCAGAAATATTTGCTCCAGTCGACGACTGTATCTTTGGTGCTCCAAGAAATTTYGATGTTCTATCGTAGCTAATTAAAACAGCAATTCTTTCCACTTTACTACGACCTTTTATATCTGTCATGAACTTCCCAACAAAATGAACAACTAGTGCTCCATTTGCATTGGCCTTGTTAAGTGTTTGAATAAATTAACATTAATAAAAGTGCATTGTCAACTATAGGGAACTCACCTTTTCTTTAAATTCAGTAGAAATATCTTTGAATTCTGCAGACCGATTTTGTTGACGCATACGATGACTTGTTGATCGATTAATAACAAGTTCTTCCACACAATGACCCAAGGCTTCAGCAGCGGCTACTAAGATATGTACGGCCATACCATCTGACACTTTGGMATTGTYTAATRCTGCTAACAATCGTGGTGTTATGATACTTTTAGTGCCTCGTCGCTTTTTACACACAGTTTGCAAACAATTTTTTTCCAACGGAAATACTACATTTTCATTTCCAGCTTCCACAAGTACTATATCATTTTCATTGCTTTCCTCGATTATATTA
>NW_017537389.1:66433-76671 GCF_001853355.1 Bactrocera latifrons | reverse complement strand
ACATTAGCAGTGGCCATGTCAAATAAATCATCCAAACTTCCAACAAACATATCAACGACTTCTTCTTGTGAATTGGATCTCTTTTCTGGAACTGTTTTCAGGATTTTTTTCCAACTTTCGTACAGTTTCAATAACTTCTCAACACATTTATCTTCTTTTCTTATCGGTATTCGTGCTTGTTCCCAAATTATTTGTGCTGCTTTGATAGCAAGTTTTGCGCTTTCCTTTGCTGAAAGATTTACAAATCTCATATTGTAAAACAAAACTTCTAAAACCTGCCGATTAGATGGAAGTTTTGCACCTGTAATTTGATGCATTGTGTATCCAATCAAACTAAATTTTCTTAAATTGGCAACTGACATTCGTGTTGTTAAACTAGACATATTAGTTTATTTTATATACTTCACTTTTTACTCTTTAAACACAACCGCCCACCGAAATTCAAACAATTTTAAAGTATTTATTAAACCAAATAATTATTCTTCAAAATAATTGTTATTTCTTGCTTGTGAACGCTTACAATTATATTTACTCATTAAAATCACAATATGCACCAGAACCTCTTGCATGCTTTTGGAAATATTTTACAGCAGAAATGTCCCGTTATGAGCAGTTACTATTTTACTTTCTGAACGACTTACATAGTTCACTTTTTCTCAGGAAATTTGTTTGCCTACAAACAGCGCGCTCTAAATCTAGAAACAAATTTCGGTAAATTTGCAAAATATCAAGGTTGTGTTGCATGCCTTTGTTTTAAATACGCAAAATTATCACAATTATTTTAAATGTTATTACCGAATAAGAATACAAAAATGGAATAATTATTTTTGTATACGCATATGTTTTGTTAAATATACTATAAAAACTACGTCTAATATAAGGCCAATGTATGAACATTGATATTTGCCCATACTGACCTATTGAATTTTGCAGCTAGCTTCCGGGTCCACTAAATGTTATCGCATTGACCCCAAACTTTTACCGTTTTATCTAAATACATAAAGGAACCGATTTCTGGTCGGGAATATATAGAAAACCGCTGTTTGAAAATAAGGACACCCCTAATATACATATATAGCATATATGTATAACTTGCACACTAATATTGGAATATACATGGACTCGATTTTATGAATTTTTACCAATGCCACATTTTATTAATATGCCATATATTAATAAAAATGTTCCCTGAGACTCATTAAAGTACCTCACACAACATCTCCAGTTATGTTAAGTATTGTCACCCGGATGTTATGCATTTGTAATATGAGTCAAGTTTTCGTCAAATTTTATCCAATGTTATGAACAAAATGTGCTCTCTCTTTTTATTGGAATAACTCATATGTAAGCCGATATATGCGGCATAAAGTCACCTGAATGTCCGAAAATATTTGTATTAGATGTATGGGAGCTAATAGAGTATTGATCCGATTCAACCCATTTTTGACAAACATACATACTTATGTCAGGAAGGGATTATACATGAATTCCAAATAAATATCGCAAACATTGGCCGATTTAGCGGTAAAAAGCCAATTATATAGGAAGTAGGCGTGGTTGAATCATTCGGGCGGACCCTTAGACATGTGATTTTACCTAAAAATTGACGGTGCAATGCCCATCTGCCAACTATCGACTCGACTGTTATTAAGCCCTCTCATATCACCTCGGGTATAACAGCTTGTATCTCTTTCGTATTTATTTATTGATTTGTATCACTTTTAGTAGTTTTCATTGCTCGATTCTCCAGTTTTATCTATTTTTATAATATCAGTAAGGGGATTTTTCCTGAGCAAATTTTGATATTGCATCTTAAGCGGTTTAGGAGATATTTATATTTATTATATAATGGCATTTAGTGGGCGTGGCAGTAGTCCAATTAGGCCCATCTGCAATACCCGTTTCCTTTCCATGCCGAAAACATGTATACCAAGTTACATTAAGGTACCTCAATTTTTACTCAAAGAAAAGATTACACGGGCCGTCTATTAGGACGAAAGGACAGTTACTCAGATTTAAACTCGTCTCTCCCTCTTGATAACTTTTATATATATAACCCTTTATACATTAGTTGAAGTGATATAAATAACGGGTAAGTTAACAAAACTATTCTATCAAATATCAGGATTTTAAAAAATCTGGCGAACCTTGCTCCATATGATTGGTGATTGTATGTGAGATGCTTTAATTATAATACTACATACTTCTACATACTTGTATATTGCTACTTCGATGGTGACCAACACCACAGTACTTCATATCTAAGTTTCTGCTAAGTATTCTCTTATGCCTTTAATAAGCTATTTAATCTCTTTAAATTCGTTTCTCAATATTAATTTTTAACCTCAATTTGCTATTTATTTCGATACCTAGATATTTAGATTTGGGATGACACAGTAATTGTAGATACATATATTGGTTTGATTTGCGAATATCATCAGCTCCGTTTTATTTACATTTTTCGTTTATATTTATTGGTACTTATTTATTGTATATATTTCCATAAATTAGTATATCAATGCAACAATTTTATACAAAATTATGTAGATTCATTGATCAGATAATTTTTTTTTTGATCTCTTACTCAAATACAACGATATAAAACATTGCACTGTCAAGCCGACTCACTTATTTACAAGCCATGTACACGTAATGCATCGTAAGGCATTCTAGCTAAAATTTTGCCGATGAAACCACATTTCAGTCATCATTGCCTGCCACAGTTTGGCAGACAGCGGATATGAAGTGCACAAGGATATATTGCAATCATGCAATAACCAACCCAACATGTGTTGAGGCAATTTGCACCACTTCTGCACGCATAGTAGTAGTCTTATAGCATATCATATTTTTTGCACCGTTGTTAAATTTTTACAGAACAAATTCAATTTACCAGCAGTAGAATGCTCTGAAAAGCACGTTATGTAAAAATAACAAATGAAACAAATGTAAGAGGTTATAATAAATAGCTGAATATGTATGAGTACTTATAAGCAAAGAAGCTTCGAATAATTCAGTAAATTTTAAAGTGGTAAATTTTCAGCGTTTCTATCTCTTTATGCGATTCTATTTCATTTTTTAGAGTCATAGCAGCAAATGCATTTCAGTTGACCTAAAATTTTCGGTTTTTGTATCAGTTCTTGCTCCTTTTGCGCTTTAAAATGTTATTCTAGCGCTGAATAGTACAAACCAATAACTGTATTACTATTGTAAGTGTCACTATCACAGTTACTGCACTTTCAAATCGCAGACAGCCAATAGTTGAAAGTTGCATTAATGTGCGCATCGTTGAGCGTCACTATATTTTAGTAATGATATCCTTTTAAATGACTTTTCATTCTCTTTTAGGACGCTATTTTGTATAACCGACAACGTTCGATGTTGTTATTGTATTTTATTTAGTTTTAGTGTTATACTAACAACCAAAGCAGTCGATCTGTTCATGCCCATTAGTGATATGTGATGACACACATTTACTGTTGCCACATCTATCCAGGGTAGTATGTATCATTACATGAGCGAGCCGGTTATTGCAAGTGTGTATGATGTGCTGATGCCAGAAGCAGTGGCAAAGAAAGACGATCGCACACTTCCTGCAATTAATCTAATGTGAATAGAGTGCATTTCGTTATGCTCTATTTTCATTTTAATCCTTAGACTTTTACTTAGATGCAGTTCTTATTATATTTGCTGAAGTCCTTAGCTGTAGGGTTCATTGTTGCAGTGCCTTTTATTGCTCTTTATTTCAGAATTAAAATTTTGATTTACATTAGACTTAATAAAACTTTACTTAATTATAAAATAAAAGCCAAATTACCGAAAATTCAGTTCTAATTTACCGCTACCACATACAATTCAGCGAGCTAAGGTCTTGCGAACTCCATCGATATCATTGTGATAGAACTACGGAAATTTGCAGTTCAAATGTTCAAAGACATTGAGAAGACTCGAAATAAAAAAGAGAGATGTACTTCACCTGCATTTCGTAGACTTGATGAAATCAATATTGCATGAATTGGCAGTGGTCCAAATTAACTCAGACCAATGAATAAGTGCAAAGCATGACTTATTATCCATCTAAGGAACATTTAAAGAAGCACTGTATTTGTATAGGCTTTAAAAGGACCAACTACATATATTGTCAAAAATTTACTTTTTCGAAACTATTATAACAGGCATATTTCCTAAAACGCAACATGAGAAGTTAACTTTTTTTCACATTTTACGCAGTGGAAAGCTAAAGTAGTTGTCTGCACATTAATCAGCTAAAAAACCAGCAAAAATATTGGATTCGTCTAACGAAAATAGCTATCCCCTTGTATTCGATAACTGCGTCACAATCAGTCGGATTCTATTACACAGTTTCGGCGCATGAAGATTGTGAAACATAACAATGACAGATCCAATTTTGAGACGCGAATGATGGGGTGGCATACCACGCCTCTAAAAAGAATTTAAAAATTCCACTAGATAATTCACGGCGTTGTCATCATTGTCGAGACGATCGATCGATTTGTACGAGCGCAAGTTTCCCGAAATTTGAATCTTCCACTTTAAGCCAACAACATCGGTACTTTTGGCAGCAAACATTGCGCGTGCACTCAAGCGAACGTAATTACGATAATTTGGCCAATGCTCGGATAAACATTGGCGATGAGTTCATCCTTTATTGAAGTGAATTGACAAAGGGCAGGTGGAATTGATATCAAACCACTGGAGTATTAACTGAAATTAGCTCATTTCCAATTTTTTGCGAATACAATGTAAAATGTCAATTTTAATATTATTATTGTTTGTATCCTATAATTGACGCGGATTTGAAGGCTGATATGTCAAAATGAAATATGTGCGAAGTAGCTATCGCTCTGTCAATCGTTTGATTCCAGCCATTGTCATGTTCCAGAGATTGCAATACGCAATGACTCAATTGAAGTTAAACGACAACCGAAGGTAGAAGCATTAGTTGAGAACACACCTCGATGTCTATCTACTGGTTGGCCTTGTTTTCTACGTAACCATTTCTTCGACGATGTATTCCATGTATAATATCAAGGCATTTCCGAATAAAATGATTTTGCGCAAACAGATCACCGACGCAAAATGAGAAAAAACTCTTCAATGTCAATTTTCTTGCTGGCGGTGTTTCCACCTGTTGTACTGTATTCCTTGCTTTGAAATACACACTTTAGCCATTCTCCAAATGAACTGCGAGACGTACAACAGTTGGAAAACGTTAATGAATTACAAGAGTAAATATCTTACAAGGCACTTTATTGCAGTTAACGTATCGACCCATTTGATACTTGTTGATCAAAGCCAATAACCGCCATGTTGCTTTCTTTGGTCACGTGTTTGCAAACGTATTTGATCGATTTCACCAAACGGCAATACTCAATGTATGGTAATGGAATGTGTAATAGACAATAGTAGGGAATATAGTACGATCCATGTGTTGTCTGTATCGTAAAGAATTTCAACCTGTAATTGATCACTTTGTGTGAAACACACATAACATTTTCAATAATTTTTGTTTCAAATAGTCGGAATAAAGGAAGTAAGTGGCAAACTTGACGATTAAGATAATTGAAAAACAAAACAAACAAAAAAATTTAGAAACAAATTTTTGTATGAAAAAAGTTACTTTTTTGAATTGTCCAGTTTTCCGACTTTTCCTCAAGAAAGCATACGGTTTTTTTTATTTCTAAACCTTCCCAGATGCACAGCGAACAACCTCAGAAACTGTCATCAAGATTGGTTCAGCCTTTCTCGAGCCGTTACTAACAAACAAACATTCATTCGTTTGTATGGGAAAAAGAAAAGGGCTGTTTTCAGGGGTTTTCCGGTAAATATTCGGTCGCGATCACGATTCTCTTGGCGCCGCTTACACCCCAGTACTGTCAAACACCACTAAAAGCGCGGTAAATCAGTAACTTAATACGCCAGATACACTCAAGTTTAAAGCAAGATACCAATTACTTTCACAATTAGGTCAAACTAAGCTAGACGATGTTAAAAAGCAACACTTTATTATCATTAAAATATGTACTTAAAACTAATCAAATAACTCAAAACAAGAAAATTCAAGAAGTTTCGAGATACTTAAGGTTTTTCTTAATTACTTGTAGTTTTTAGTGTATCGATTTCTTTCAATGTCCTGGGCTGTGTGTTGACGTTTTGTATTTTTCCTGATATCCTTTTGCCAATTTTCCGTCGATGTGTGTTGAAATATTCTATTTCCATATTTTATTTTTGTTTTCCATAGCCTTCATTGGCCCAATTTCTAGAAGGTCTGTGGTATATCCGTCGAGGACGGGTTTTTCTATCTGTGCTTGTTTCAGTGTTTATTTAATAATTATTCCTTGAGCACTGGCTGCTTGTTAGTACTTACATTGTTGTCTCTTGAAAATGGGATTAACAACCAACGTATTCATTTCCAAATCCATGTCGATTCGCAGTCATACAAACTTAACTATTACAGGTAAAAGCTTGGATGTAAAACTTTTAAGTTGCGGATTATTATCTAAGCCAGCGATGCAAACGGTCAATTGATTACAGCCTGACATGGAAAAAATAATTACATCAAATATTTTATTATTTTCGGTCAACAATCGACTCGCCTTAACTTGGCCAGTGTTGTCCTGCGTTTGCAGATTTTTTGGCTTTAGAATATTATGTGAATATAAATATAATTCTAGAAATACTAGCAAATATGTATAGTTTAACAACATAATTTCAAATAGAAGCATTTGTATGAGTTTGTGGAGGAAGAAGAGCGCATAAATTTGTCTAGTATTGTTTTCCTGTCTCCTATCCACTAAGCATGGAGAATTTTTATTTCTCATGTATTTATAATATTAACGAACAACCAGTCAAGCTAACGGGTCAATTGGGAGAATATTCTCCGTTTTCACTGCACGAAATCATATTGAAATTTGCAGCCAAATCTATTCTGGGCCTCTGAAACGTTAAACTGCTCAGTACAAACTTTATTCTGGAAATTTATGTGTGCCCATAGCGACTATGATTTAATATTATCCAAATAATAAACAATATAAACAAACATTTTAATAGTATGTTTGCGTAGTTTAAAGTTTATTTGTGCTTTCTTTATTTGCCACTTCCATTTGTAAACATATGGGTGTATGTATGTAGACGTAAATAATTGCAAGTGTGCCAGAAGTTGTGTAGTCACAAACTTCAAACTTTATTTACTGGCAACTGCATTTTTCCTCATACGTTAAGAAATGCATATGACCCTACAGACCGATAGACATGTTTATTTGTCTAATATCTCCCAATGGAGCAGTACTTATTTTTGCTGGCCAGCTGAATTGGAAATTATTGATTATTTCCTATTTATTTCGATATATTGCATTGTAGTTTTATTCAAACATTCCACTTTGAAATAATTGCTCTGATTGGATTAATGTGTCAGCTTTTGAGAAACGATTTTTACAATTCTATTATGTTTTTATTCATCGAAATGATCTTTTTCATATAAAAAGGACAGTTGCTCACAAAACAGGAATATCCAAATTTCTCAAAGTTGCCTAGCACCCTTCATTCTTGTTACAACACTTACAAGGTGCGTTGCATTTTAAAATTGGAATGGATTTATTCGTTATTTGGTAACTGTAAGTTAATTTGAGAATTTCATGATAAGTGTGACGAGCTGAGTTGTTTACCGTCTATCTGTACATATGTAAACTACTCTCAGTTTCGGCAAATATCAATCTAAAATTTGCATACATCCTTTTCTGCCTAAGAATCTTCTCATCTGTCGGATTACCATAGGATATAGCTGTCGCACGAACTGATTGTTGAAATCCTTGCATACATATATCTTACAAATTAACTTCAACATTTGGCATTAATAATATTCAGATCGTTCCGCTGCAGCTATAGAATTCAGTGGAAAGCTTTATTATTTGACAAGATATTTTCAGGAAATTTGGCATGGGTTATTTTCCGTTGCGCTGCCGTGGGTTTGCGAACATTTTGATCAGATGAGACAATAAAACTGAAAGCAGAAAATCAATAGAAAATTGATTTTAGGAAGGGCTAAGCTCGGGTGCAACCGAAGATTTTATACTCTTGAAACTTGCAAGAATTAAAGCCAGAAAAATAGTTTCAAGGTGTAAAACGAATCATATAGCGTAAAGTCAACCGGACGTTCAAGAATCCTGATATTAGTTATATAGGGGTTAGCCCAAGTGTTCGCTCAATTGTATCATTTGTAGACAAAAAGGTACACTGTTACGAATAAAATACGCTCCCGTATTTTCATTGGTCTCCTTTTGCTACAATACAGCTTTTTGTGCAATCCAAAAGCGTATCAAACGGTGCAAGCCTTTTGAATCGCCTCTACGTCTGCATAACGTTTTCCTTTCAGGGGCAAATGCATTTTCCCGAAAAGGAAGAAGTCGCACGGTGCCACATCAGGTGAATACGGGGAGTGGTTAATGGTTAAATGTGATTTTTGATCAAACAGCGTGGAATCGAATTTTTAATTCTGAACAATTTTTGGAGATGTTCAATTCCATTTCCATGAATTTCAATGATGATTTCGGCTGATTTTTAATGAACTCAAGTACCGTTTCGATGGAATTTCCGGAGAGCACGGATTTTGATTGGCCTAGATGTTGATCGTCGTTTATGTCCTCACGACCACTTTGAAAACGTTGAAACAGTCGTACACTATGCTACAGGATAGGCAATCATCGTCATAAAGTTGTTTCTTCAACTGAAACGTTTCGGTAAAAGTTTAACCAATTTTAACACCAAACTTAATGTTGGCTCTTTGTTCGAAGCTCATTAACAGCGCTAACACAAACATACTTCACTTTCAATCAATGAAATGTCATGAAATTCTCACATATTGATGGCGCCACCAGGGGGCACTAGATTCAAAAAGTCCTGTTTATTTTGGAACACCCCTTGTAAGATAAGGCGTATACCTTTATTTCATTCATACATATCACATATTGACCGACATTTTCGATCAAAGTCAACTATAGGTACCGAGGTATTTACACCTACGGTATTTAGGGAATTGAAAAGCTTTTATTGGATTTAAAAAATTTTTTGTCATCAGGTGGAACATACTAAAGACATTATTCGTGCAAAGTTTTATCCCGTTATATTACTTGCTTTTTTATTTGTGTACTGAAAACTAAACGAATCAAGTAGAATTTATAGTTGTGCTATATTGGAAATATGTGTAGGTATTCTTCGATTCGATTTCGACCGCGAACTAAATTTTGTCGCAATCGGTGTATCGAGTGCCGAGATATAGGTTTTCACCCAACAGTGGGCGGTGCCACGCCAATCGTCAAATTACGCCCACCTTTGAACTCGTAATTTCTTTTGTGCTAAGAAATCCACAAATAACAGGCGGAAAAATAGTACAAAATGCGTCATAACTAAACAATTATGGCCAACATATGACAGGAAAATAACCCATGACTTACTAAATAGGTCCAGAAAAAATATTTGCAGAGTAACAGCTACCACAACAGGGCAAAGGCCATATGGGGAACTCGCATCCAAAATGGGTTTGCCCTACAACGACATCTTCGTAGGCTGCGGAGTAGTAGGGAACAATAAAACAATCTTCCACTCTCTCTGCGAATGCACAGCTCTAGCATATATCCAACACAAAACACTTGGAGTCTATCAAGCACCAAACCTTGAATGGATATCCCCCAAAAGCATATCCGACATAAGTAGTTTCATCGAAACCACAAAATGGTTTGAGAGAGAAAGTGAAACGTAATAGCGGATACAGGAGGTTCTACGAACAGTGTTTCAAAATGGCACATCAAGTGCTAATTGAGCCCGTTAGGGCTGCACTCTTACCTACCTACCTAACTAAGAAATCCACGTATCAAGTTTCATTGATATATCTCAATTTGTGTTCAAGTTACAGCTTGCGTGGATGGACGGACGGACAGGCAGACAAATAGTCAGCCGGATTTAAATTTTTCTCGTCATCTTGATCATTTATATACTAACTTGTATGTCATAACATATTATCTTTATTAGGCACTTAGATTTGCATATACCCGAAACATAACATATAATTTTTAGTATTAATTATTTTAAAGGTTTTTTTCTGCGTTTAGGAAATTCGAATATTATTTATATATATATATACTTAATTAATTAATTTATTTATTTATAAATGTGAAAAAATTAATACAATTATTTTTACACGAAAAAACGGGCACTGGCTGCCA
>NW_017537389.1:63445-65338 GCF_001853355.1 Bactrocera latifrons | reverse complement strand
GAGATCTATACACAGTGAAATTGTCGATTTGTGTCCAGGGTTGATTTCCCTTTGGAGGACCGATCTTATTGTTTCGTAAAGAGTAATGTTGTAACATGTAAAAAGCTTAGGTATAAGTTTCATTAGGTTCAGTTCGAATCTCTCTTCGATTGTGGGTAAGCCGGCTTCCACTAGGACGAATTTGGTGGGCGATTTTGGAAAYGCGCGAATGCTTCTGCTTACTACCATGTGGTACGGAGAGTATAGTTTTTTGATGTGGATTTTCGCGCAATTACCATAGATAGGAAGGCCGTAATCTATCTTCGACAACGTAAGCGCCCTCGTTACATTTATTAGAGTTGCAGAGTTGATTAAACAATGTTCAGATGATAAATATTTGATGATATTCAGTCGGGCAACCAGTTGCTTTCTTAAATACAAACAATGTTCCTTAAAGGTAAGTTTCTTATCAAAAATTACACCTAAGAACTTAAGACTATTAGTGTTTGAGATAGGDMTGYTATTGTAAATAATTGTAAAGTAATCACATTTGTGCTTGCGAYAAATGTGGAAATTTTTGCATTTATTTACAGCCACATTGGCGCCCGAAGATTCGGACCATATATTGAGATCCCTAAGAATATTTGTAAAAATCAACATATCATCAGCATAGCAAATATGCTCAATACTTCATTAAAAGCAGCGATAAAAAGGGATACAGAGAGGGGAGACCCCAGGGGTATTCCGTTATGGAGAGTAAATGGGTCTGACAATGTGTTGTTGACTTTACAGACGAATCTTCGATTTGTGAGGAATGACTGAATGAGTCTTAGAATATGGCACCCAATGCCTCATTTTTATACTCTCGCAACAAAGTTGCTAAAGAGAGTATTATAGTTTTGTTCATATAACGGTTGTTTGTAAGTCCTTAAACTAAAAGAGTCAGATATAGGGTTATATATACCAAACTGATCAGGGTTATGAGTAGAGTTTAAATCTGGATGTCTGTCTGTCCGTCCGTGCAAGCTGTAACTTGAGTAAAAATTGAGATATCATGATGAGACTTGGTAGACGTATTTCTTGGCTCCATAAAAAGGTGAAGTACGAAGATGGGCAAAATCGGCCCACTGCCACGCCCACAAAATGGCGGAAACCGAAAACCTATAAAGTGTCATAACTAAGCCATAAAAGAAGATATCAAAATGAAATTTGGCAGAAAGGATCGCATTAGGGAGGGGCATATTTTGGCCTAATTTTTTTGGAAAAGTGGGCGTGGCCCCGCTCCCTTTTGTACATATCTCGAAAACTACTATAGCTATGTCAACCAAACTGTACAGAGTCGTTTCTTGTAGGCATTTCCATATACAGTTCAAAAATGGAAGAAATCGGATAATAACCACGCCCACCTCCCATACAAAGGTTATGTTGAAAATCACAAAAAGTGCGTTAACCGACTAACAAAAAATTTTACGGAAGAAATGTCAGAAGGAAGCTGCATCCAGGCTTTTTTTTAAATTGAGAATGGGCGTGGCGTCGCCCACTTATGGACCAAAAACCATATCTCAGGAAATACTCTACCGATTTCAATGAAATTCGGTATATAATATTTTCTTAACACAGTGATGACATGTACCAAATATGGGTGAAATCGGTTCACAACCACGCTTGAAATCTCGATTATCACTTTATCATGCGAGAGTATAAAATGTTCGGTGACACCCGAACTTAGCCCTTGTTCGAGTTGCCGTAGTACAACGTGGACTCCAACCCGATCGAAGGCCTTTTCGAAGTCAATGCTAAGTGCAGAGAGGTGGTTTCTGTTTGCTAAGGCTGAAGATGCATGATTTTCAAAGAGCAGCAAAGCATCAATGGTGCTTTGCCCGTCCTTGTAAGCCATTTGCTGAGGGCTCATGG
>NW_017537389.1:41697-63420 GCF_001853355.1 Bactrocera latifrons | reverse complement strand
GAAATACGTCTGGCTATAATTTTTTCGAGTAGTTTTGACAGGCAATTCAGTAAAGAAATAGGCCTAAAGCCTGAAGTTTCTGTGGTGGGGTTGCCAGATTTTGGAATGGGGACAACGACTGCGTGCTTCCAAGCCTGAGGAAACGTACCTTGGCTTAAGATGTTGTTATATAGCATTAACAATCTTGTCTTCATACATGGGGCTAAGTGTTGCAACATAGGATATGATATTCTGTCAGCCCTGGGGGTTCTTCCACTTAAAGAAGATAGAGTTGATTCGAATTAAATGTTATTGATCTTGCAGTCGGTGATGCTAGAAGTTGCAGGGGGACTCTTGAAACTATTGTTGAGGTATTTGTTCTTCTCTGAAAGGAAAGTAGGGTGGATATTTGAATCGTGTGAATAATTGGACCAGTACTTTGCGCAGTGATTTGCTATTTGCTCGTGGTCAACGATAGGGCCATGTCCGCTATTAATTGAAGTAATATGCGATTGAGGATTAGTGCCAGAAAGTCGTTTAATATCGGACCATGCTATTTTTGGATTTGTTTGATGGTTAATGGACTCGCAGAATTTGTTTAAGCACTCCCTTTTGGAGTGTTTGAGTTTTTTCCTAAAGTTCGCATTTGCCTTTTTGTATAGCATTAAATTTGAATTTGACCTTGTTCGCTTATATTCCGTCCAAAGAAATCTTTTTTCGCTTCGCAATTGAGACAGTTCAGAGGACCAGTGGGGCGCGATCTTTTTATGAACTTTGGGATTGGTTTGTGGAATAGACAGATGGGCTGATATGTGAATGATTTTTGTAATTGTGGCAACTTCTCTGCTAATATTGGGAGTGCAAGGACGGCCCGCGCAAAGTCTGGAAGCCGTCGTTCCAAACATGTCCCAGTTAGCTTTTCCTATAATAAAACTTGGCTTCTGTGGGCTTTTAGAAGTGAAAGGAGTGGAAAGGGATGTAAGGATAGGGTAATGATCACTGCCATGCAGATGGGAAAGGGTGTTTGTCGTTAATTTAGGTGCAATGTTAGAGGAACAGATTGTAAGGTCTACAGTGGTAAMTGTTTTGTGTGTGGAAAAGTGTGTTGGTTTGTTATCATTGAGTATAATAAGGTTTTCAGAGAAGACTAAGTCTTCAATCATAGAACCCCTGATATTTGTGGTGGCAGAGCGCCAAAGAGGGCTAAACGCGTTGAAATCGCCTACGATTATAAATGGGGTGGATATCGTCCGAAAAATATTTATTAGGTCGCTGCAAGGAAAATTTTGTGAAGGTGGTATAAAAAGTGAAATAATTGAAAATGGGAAAGATAATGAGATTTCTATTGCTATTGTGGCTATATTTGAAGATRCAGGGATTTGTTTGTGTGGTATGGACTTCTTAATTAAAATGGCGATGCCTTGCTTGCTAGTTASRTTTTGAGGCAAGTTGTAAAAGTAACTTTGGTATTGATTAGGCGCCGCCGCAGACTTGCCCACAGCAAGGTTAGTTTTCTGAAGGGAAATAAAACTTGGAGCGTACTCTTTAATTAGCATATCCAATTCGTGAAAGTTGTTGTAGTATCCGTGCATATTCCACTGTAGGATATTAAACATTGTTGCTAAGGAGGTGTTAATGTGCTATGTTGAGAGTGATGGATACTTAGTGACAGTCGTCTACTGACATGATCAGAGCATCGTTGATGGCTTTGTCATCTGAATTGTTTTGCGTGAGACAGAGATTGATAACGGAGGTATCAGTTGTCTCTGTTGAGAAATCAGGTGAACCTGCGTTATATTGATAGGAGTTGGATTGAGCGATAATGTTGGCGAGAGTTGATTCGAAGTTTAGTTGTGTGTGTGTGAAAGACTGTGAAACAGGAGTGAAAGAGGAGGCTGAGCTATTGCTGACTTGTAGATTGCTGATCTTTTTAGGTGAGTTTTCCGGTGGTGAGTTGTTGGAAGAAAGATCGTGTGAAGTCGTAGTGGCTGATTTGTTGACTAAAGAATTGTGTAGGTATATCAAGAGAATTGGAGGTTGACTTAGCGTTACTATTTGACAGCTGTGCTTCTCTGGCAACTACGGCGAGAGAAGTGTTCAATATTGATGGTGATTGTGCTTTGTAGAATTTAATTGCATCTCTCATGGAGCATTTATTTTGACATTTTATTTTTAGTATCTCCTTCGTTTGCACATATTTTGGGCAAGTGTTGGCAGAGGATGGGTAATCTCCTGAGCAGTTTGCACGTAGTGTGCGTGTGCAAGGTGAAGAATGAATAGGAAGACTTAATTTAAACTCTGTGAATTTGGAGAGTAACATGTTTATTGCCTCTTCTCTTCAATCAATGCTTTGACATTTAGTTTCATGCTGCAACAAGTTTAGTATCGTGAAGTGACTTAACTTTATTCAACTTTCTTTTATATTTCCACCTCTCAAAGCAGATATGTACTTATGCTAATATGTGCATACATATGTGTTTGTAATGGTATGTTCATATCAAACCGTAAAAGTGCTGATTGCAATAAAGTACAATTCTCTGCCTTCATTCGTTCTAAATCAAAGGCTGAAAGAAGCTACCTTCACCTCAGCACAAAGACCAGAAGCCCTGTCTGCCCTGTGAGCGACATCAGAGGAGGTAGTAAAACCGTTGCGATTGTCAATGCACGCTACGCTGGTGGGTGAACAGCGGTAGTTTCAAAGTTACACGTTTGCAATAACTAAAGCAAGGTGTTAATGGGAATTCACGCTAACGCGGAGGTGGCTTAAAAATGACAAGTACAACTGCTGCTACTGTTGGCGAATTGCCAGTATAGGTTTTGAGTAAGTAGGCAAACCGCAACGGAAGGAGACAGAGATGAACGGTGCACACCGTGCAATGTATGAAGATTCTATGCTTCCGCTGCTTCTGATATTGGAGTCAGCAAATATTGACTGAATTGTATGTAAGCAAAGGTTGCTACTGTAGCGGTTAAATAATGGTTACCAACACAGTGAAAAATGGATAAAATTACATAATTATTTTGCTATATAACAAGTACATTTCTATAAAAAAAAAATATTTATACTCGTATAAGATGGCATATAAGGGACATTTTTCATTGGGATTTTAAAGAGCATTCATTCGTATATTCAACAGGGATAAAATCATTTTAAGTTTATTATATTGTCCAATTTTCACGTTATATAGAATTATAAACGGATCTTGGAAAATTCGAAAAAGTAATAAATTTGTTTAATTTTGACCACAACTGTATAATAACATATATAGAAATTTATGTATGCGTTCATGCAAATCACTTAAATGTGTTTTTCAATAACAAATAAAAGAACTGTGTACAAGTACTAATGACTAAGGCATAATTGGAGTTCATCAGTGAATTTTCTGGTATGTGTTTAAAATTACACATATGTACGAACGCATTTGAGCAAAATAATAATTTATGTCAACGATTACTATATTGTGGAATTGGTATAACTGTCTATTAGTTATACCGACTCTATTTATTTTGCAGCAGCGGATACCTGAAAGGTATATAGTATAACACAAAAGTCGAGGCGTCTGCATGTGTCTGCATGAAAAAGAGACACTTCCATTAGTGTTAAATGTGAAATTATTTAATAGGTGTAGCATAGTCTCTTTCATATTAAAGAAAACCTCAGATAATGAAAAAATATTAGCTACCTGCCGAAAGAGATAATATCGGCCTGAAATATTTTACTTATTTTTAAGTTTCTGTACATTAATGTAAATCACTCACCTCCGTTAAATACAGCATGAAGCACTTGTAATAGAATTCGCTGAATTTTTGCTATTTGTTACATTTTACAAGAAACCCATAGAAAATTTAAAACAGATAGCAGGTGACACATGATACCTAAGTTCAACAAAGTACAAATTGACTGAACAACATGTCGCAATTTTCAAATATTGTAAGAAAAGTGCTAACACCATATGAATATCTGAATATTTTTATATATATAAGCATATAGATAGATTTATATAGGCAAATATTACAGGTTGTATGCGTGCGTATTTCAGACCATCAGCACACCTCCAATGTGCTATTCCATAATAGAAAATGTTTTTATTTTGCAACTTTTTTACCTACAAAAACCTTCACTGCATGATTTATTTGTACTACACCCGAAGCAGAATTTTCAGTTTGATGAACAAGAAAAAGTCACAAAATCTGGTGAATAAGGTTGTTGATCCACGGCATTCATTGCATAAATAAATCGGTCACAATCGTACTACTTGTATTTTTGAAAAAAATATTCATACTAAAATATCCACCAAAGTCATTCGAACGAACTTGCGAAAGATTTCGAATTCACCTGCCATCTCCATAACACTTGCCTGACGATTTGCAAACACCATATCCTTTACTTTCTCAATATTTTTATCAGCTGAATACGGTCGTCTCAGGGTACATTCTCTTAGAATGTGGAATGTTAGTATTATACGAGTATAGTATTGCCAAAAAAACTAAAACTATGTACGTAAAATTATTACACGTCGGTCAGTGTATGACATATATAGTATATTTACGTATAATTGAACCAGACAAAACCCTGGAAAGTAATAGGACTGATTTTCTTCTGCCGCGACTGCATTAAAGAGCGTGCAAGAACCGACTAGATTCGGTTGAGGTCATTCCTAGCTAACGAACGAGTTGCTGGTCAGTTGTAAACTTGGTAAATCTGCAACACAGGCGTTTAATATGATCAAGTGAATTTATCCAGATGTTTCTTTAGCAAAGAGGAGTGGGTTTCGGTGGCCCCAGACCTTTTTCAAGAGCGGGGAAAAGGTCGATGATGAAGACCGTGCTGGGAGACCTGCGATTTCGACAAACACGCACAATGTAACTCCTGTGCTCAGAGTTTTAAACTGAGACCGTAGTATTCGTTTAATTACTCAGATATCATTTATCAAAATCTGTGATTCATGACATTGTGACGGAGCATTTGAGCATGCGCAAGGTGTGTGCGAAGATATCCTAAAAGTATTCACTGACGACCAGAAATTGCGAAGAGTGGAAGTGTGTCAAAAAAATTTGAAAATGTGTGACAGTGACCCCCAATTTTTGAATAACGGAATCACAGGTGACGAGTCATGGGTTTGAATATGATTACGAGATTTTTTTGTTTCCTTGCTCGAAAACGCCGATGAAAGGCAAGCTTGCACTTCGGCTCTCAAGGCTAGTCCTGAGAATGCCGTCCGTGACGTTGCCATTTCTTATATTATTTTACGACCATTGTCAGCATCTAAGACGGGTGACAGGATCTTTGGTTCAAAATCAATGTATTACATTCAAATAACTTACAATTGTCGTATCTTACCAAGATCACTTTTTTTGAACATTAGCATTTCTGATTTCTCTTTTCCTTCAGCGTTCTGAACATCAAATTCTGATGGCAATAAAAAAAAATCGCACGCACAAAAATTCTTTAAGAAAGTTTGGAAAAAATTACCAAGAAAAGTACAAAAAATAACATTTAAGTGGAAAAGAAGTAAATCCTTCTTAGCTGCAGTGGTGCATTTTCAATGTGTCATCGCTCATTAACGCATGCCAACACAAAGTGTCAACAGCTTAATTTTTCATCAGAGGGCGTCAACAGGATAACGGTCATGAATTTTTTCTGGGGTTCCATTCACCAGACCATCCCTCCTCGTGGCCAAATATGCGGCATAAAGTAATTTTAAAACTATGAACAAGTTGCCACAGTTTTGTTAACCTAAACGCTCTTTTGATCAACTTAAACTTAAAAATAAAGATTGATATGGAATTAAATATTTGTAAATTATCAGAATGCGATACGATTTGCATTCCAAAGGACTGCCGGTCTCTCCGCCTATACGTCTTGAGTAAAAATTGAGATAGTTTGAAAAAGCTTGTTGCACACGTTCCTTGACAAAGGCTTAGTATAGCAGATAGACGAAATAGGACCATTGACACACTTACAAAACGCTATTAATCAAAATACTAAAAATGTGCCATAACTAAGGTAGCCAAAATGAGGTATAAAGCTATTATTTAGTACAACGAATTGCGTAAAGAGGGGGTATATATAATATAATAGAAAAATTAGTAAAATTTACTGTCCCCGCCTTTTAATGCATCTAACCAAACACACCATAATATCCAAATTCAGCAGAAAAAATAAAATATTTTGCGTATCACCACTAGCGCAGCGAAAAGGGAAGAATTCGGTTTGCAACCCTTCCCAACCTTTGTTTTGTAAACTGGTAATAGTGTGATATGTAATGATACTAGAAATGATGTAATGATACTAGAAAATGATTGAAATCACACTAAGATAAGATAAGATAAAGAATGAGGATTGCACCGCGACCTAGGGTCTATTGTGCCCTCTACTAACTCACAGCGTCTCACTTAGCCCCAGYADATTGATGAATTCCAATATTCTGCTAGGTGCTAATGAGGCGATGTGATCCCTATTTAGAAACATGGATCCAAGGGCCTTAATCCTGCGTCTGCAGATTGCTGGGCAATCTATTAGCAGGTGTTCTGGAGTTTCGGAATCCCAGTCGCARAACCGGCAATTTGCGCAAGAAGCTAGGCCCATGTTAAATAAGTGCTTCTTGAGTTTGCAATGGCCGGTGTAGAAGGCGACCAGTAGCCTGACTTTATCTCTTGGGAGATTGATTATGAGTTTAAACCTCCTGAGGTTGTAACCCTTCATTAGCAGCTTTACGTGACGCAAGCCAGGAAGTTTTTGTCAATGTATCTCCCTACCCACTGCTGCATCCTTGCGGAACTGTTCCTTTATGGTGTGGGGACCTACCGCTATGAAGGGTTCTGGCCTTACTAAAAATGATGTAATGATACTAGAAAATGATTGAAATCACACTAATACCACGCCTACTTCCATATACCAAAGCTAAAAATTCATTATGATTCTTTCACTTTCAAAAACCAATCAATTTATCCGAATAAAAGTTTCTACGAAAAGTGCCTTCAGCATGTACAATCTTACGATTTAAGTTGTCTAAATCGGACCAAACGTATTCCAGCCCACAGGTTCCGAATATGTGTACCCTATTTCTTAATACGAAATGTTTATCGACAATATCGGTCATATTGTGGAGATAGATTATTATCTATTTGGAATGCAGACATTTGCTGATAATAGTATTAGTTAGTATTGGATGAATCAGATCAATTATTCGCTTAGCCTCCATAAAACTAATAGAAATATTTTCGAACTTCCGGCTGTCTTTATACCCCATACCTTGGCCAATGTGTTTATTACTTAATTGAGTGAGCCTGTTTTTCTTCTTATGGTGCATACTTGTGCCTAAAATAAATAAAATCTGACGAAAACTTTTTTTTAGCTCCATCTTAATTAATATGATGATTTTCAAACATGCTGTTGTTAAGGAGTAAAGCTTATGTATCGTTTATATTAAGGTACCCTAATGAAGCCTAAAGAGCATTTTTGAATGAAGCTATGAAATGCTTCACATCCATAGTAACACTAGGTGGTGTCTTGAATATAAAGTTAATATAATAAAACTTCGGTTAGTTTGTGTCAGATGTGTCTCAAATGAGGGTCATTCTAATATTGTATTGCTATCGCTGACAGGATAGGTATTCCTAGCAAATAGCAAAAGTATGAAATATTCAGTTACATTTAAAGTTAGCCTTTCTTTGCTTGTTAACCAGATGATCGCTTATTTGGTTAATATGTGCGACATCTTAATGAAGTTATTTACATAGTAGTAGTGAACAAAAATTTTGGTTTAGCGTTTAATATACTAAATCAAATCTGTCTTGTTCCACGTTATCTAAATACTAATTTTCGCCCTCTATTGGAGCTTCCCCTAACTAATATATTAAGTTGTGTTTATTTTGTATTTATTGTTCAGTTACAATTAAACCTATTTCGTTCCTCGCATTAGATAAGTAATGACAACGATAACTAAACATGTTGAAAACGACTTCGCCTAGACAACTTTATAAAAACCCTAAGCGCTATTTGTTCCTCTTCAAACAATATAACGATAATTACATTTACTAAATACTCTAGTTTAAATATATACACCGATTTGTTGCTCCAACTACTGTCTATTATTCCTATATATACAAATACTATATATACCTGTTCTCAGATAAGGTGAAGTATTTTTTTTATACAAATATCCTGCTGCAAAGTCCACATGTGAATACCAAACATCAGAACTCAAATGTGGCAAAGCACAAGGCTAAACAAGGAAATTGATAATAAGTAAAATGTGAAAAAGCATTCTCCACTAGGCCAAAAAAACAACGGGGTGAAAAAAATGTGAAATTCTTATAGCAAAGTCATATAAAAAATATAAACTACCATCCAGGGTTTTAGAATAATCTAACAGCCACAAAAAACAAAAAAAAAAAAAACAACCCGACGGTGTCAAAGCAACCACTATGACAATTTTATTTCCATTATGCTAACACTAAGTACAAGTACATACATACGCAGTTATCTAAGGAGTGACCAACAAACATGCCCCACTGACACTGACTGTCATAATTTGTGCTTGTTGTTCCAAAATGTATGGAGTGCGAGTGACAAAAACATAAAAGGTAAATTGTCAAAACAAAGAGAAAATGTAAGGACCGGCTTAGCTCGGGTGCAAAAACATTTTACACTCTTGCAACTTGCAAGAATCAAAGCCAGGAAAATTCCTTATATATATATAATATAATATATATAATCTTAAACTAGTAAATATATATACAATTTATACAAAAGGTAATTATGTCCACAAATTTCACGTGTTATTGCGTAGCTTACTTGACATTCACCATAGTATGTCACAATTTTATTTCACAAAGCAAATTGTTATTTTTTCCCAGTTTTACAGAGTCGTTGGTTCTCATACACACTGGATTATCCGCAGGCGACTAACGGTAAAATATAATTTCATTAATGGCGTAAAGAATTCATCACCACGGCTCTCATGATGATATGTTCGAAATATTTTAGTAAAAATAAAAATAATAGAAATAAAAATAAAAATACTATATAAGTTATTAAAAAATGAGTGAAAATATATTATTTAATTTTTGAAGTATATGATATAAATATTAGAATATAAATTTTCCGCAAGTATTTAACCCACTAATAGCGTTCACTTAATTTGTCACCGAAGGCATCTGTTTATGATAGATAGTAACATTTCTCTTATTACAATTTTTATTTTTTTGCATTGTTCAATTAACCATCGTTATTAAAATGTAACTCATACGCCTACCCCTCATAACACACTGTACCAAAATCCACTTAAAATTTTTGTTAGCCCTATAAAGGTTTCTTCAATAAAACAAAATTGTACGCCTCTTGGCATTTAGTTGCTTTCGCACAAAATTTGCTGTGGTACCAGCAAATCGGATTGGCCGATTTACATAATAACGAATGGGATTCACGTGACCTAACTCGAGACCGCGAATAGAAATTTGACATTGACATAAAAACCGTATGCTCTTGCTTTGTAAATTTTACTACATAACCGAACATTTCATACGTAAAACTCCAAGGATCAAAACTCCTGAAATATCTTAAGGTACAAAACGTCAACCAGAGAATCGGAATACGAGAAATTATATGTAATACTCATACTCTGGCCGCCATATTTGACATAAGGTTCGCTAGAGTAATGAAAATTATTATTTTTGGCATTAAACTATAATATATCCAATTTCAAAGCTTTCACTCCATTCTGACGAAAGTTTGAAAATCTTATTTAAGCATAAATGAGAATTTATATTTATATTGAGAAATAGAAATTTTGGTTATGGTTTTGGTTATATGTAATATAAAAACTTTAGAAGAATCGTCATATTTCACCAAAAAGAGGGCGAAGCTCATCGTTAAATTTATACCCGTCTCCTACAAAACTCACTATGCTCACTTTTCTGTCAGTGTTCCTAAAATAGATAAATGTGGGCGAAAACTTCACCTAACCCCATATAACTATTATCTGGGTTTTTGAACATTCGGTTGACTTTACTCCATATGATGGTGCGGCAGAAGTGTGATTGCTCCCATGGACGTCGAAAATTCATTACGGTATCTCAATTTTTACTCAAGTTCCATCTTGCGCGAACAGACTAATACACATGCGGTCAACTTGTTTCAACTCGTCTCATCATCCCTATATCTTACTCGATTAGTTTTAGGTGATAGATACAAGCATCAATCGTTAGGTGAAGAAGGCTATTCTGTCCTATAGCAACATGTTGCAAGGATATAAGAAGAGACCCGCTCTAATACACGTATAAATTAATTGATTCCCCCAAGCTTACATGACAGTTACATAAAATAAACATGAGCGGTGAAAAGTGTATTTTAATTTATTCTCAATTAATTTTTTTGTTAAAACTAATGCAAGGCACACATACGACCATACAATTAAAGCCATAGTATTTAGCATTATAAATCAATACAAAAATAAACACTACCTCTGTTTCTGCCTTTTTAAATACAAATTATTATGTACAAGCAAATCTGTTAAGTAATGATTACTAATCATAATAATTAGTAATTAGATTTTTTTTTTTGAAAGGTGAAGAAATGATTATATTACGATTATTTTCAGATTCGGACGATTACTAATTGATTACGATTACAGATAATCGGAAAATAGTCAAGATTAATAAAAATTTCGAAAAAATAATCAAAAATRATTAAAAGTAATCGAAAAATAATTTGACTACTTTCGAAGATTACTTTTGATTGTTTTTGATTTTTTTTTTTTTTGTTGGCGAAATTATGGCACTAGTATTTCATATTAGTTGTTTTTTTTTACTGTTTGTTATTACTACTGATGCTCATTGATTTGATAATTGATAACCTGTTGCATTCTTCTTGATTCTGCATTTTGTATAAAGTAAATATTTATTTTGCGTATATTTTTTTGTGGGTGTTATGTTACACTTTACATACTTGTTATCAGGGTTGGGCATAGTACACTAAAAAATAAGTACAATAAGGTTTATATTTCTTCAGTGGTAGTTAAACAGCAAAATCCATTATCACTGAAAATTTAGTGATAGTGGAAAAAATGTCATTATCATTAAACCTTTATTCATATTGAAAAACAAATTGCACTACCATTATAGGTTTAGTAAGTGAGAACACCTTTAGTTATAATGAATATTTTTCAGTAACATAACACTGTTTCTTAAAGAATAAAAATAATACTACGTATGTATATGTATAAGCTGAAGCAGTATGAGGAAATGTATTCAAAATAAACCATCAAAAGGACGATCAGTGAGATTTTATTTGCCATCGATTGACAATTCCAAAAATAGTACTCACTTAAATATTGCATTTCAATAACTCCAATTTAGTAACATTTGTTAAATTTTACAAACAAACTTACAAACTAACACTTAACTTAAGCATGCTTACGTATCGTCGGCTTAGCTTTTCCTTATAAGCTAGAGATATTGCATATATGTATGTAACATACAGTTCTTCAGCTATTTAAATGACAATGCAAGTGCTGACGAGATTTACCAAAAATATGATTTATTAAGGGATGCATTTATTTTTTTTAACACGCCCTTAACGTCTTCACCTGCAGTTGAACGACTGTTTTCATTTGCCGGGATCGTCAACAGTCCAAGGCGGCAATCATTGTCAGATTTTTCTTTTGAAAAATTAGTTGTAATCAAGGCCAATGGTAAATATATGTAAATTATAAAACTGTTTTTTTTGTGAATTGAATGTATTTCTTTCCTTTATTATTTTTCCACGTACCACCTTTATTTTGTATACAAAAACTATCTAATTTTGTTTTATTTGTTCAGAATGTTTTCCATGCAAATTTTTCAAAACGAAATGTAAGTATAAAATGATGAGCTTTCAAATTTTTTTAAAAATAATCGAAAATAATCAAAAATAATCCTTGAAAGTAGCCGATTACTTTTTTGATTACTTTTGATTATTTTCTCGTAATCCTAAGTAATCTTCATTATTTTTGGATTATTTGTAATCATAATTAATTAATAATCAGGAGTTGTTAAAAACAGAATTATGTAATCAATACCATTCCTTTTCAAATTTAATCTAATTGATTACTAATCGTAATCCTAATTTAACAGCAATGTGTACAAGAATGTTACAGGAAAAATTACTGTCATAGACCATTGTCCATGAGCGGTAAATAAGTTAAAACATTATGTGTTTATAAGTACATACACTTAAATATCCTTGGTATAACTCGCCGGCATACTTTTATATATGTACCCTTGTTGCCTGACAAAAAGTGGGGTGATCGGATAACAATAACAACAACAACAATAAAATCATTAAATACAAAAGAAATAAAAATTCTGTTTATTTGACTTTATTAACACAATTATTCTCACATATCGCACATGAACAAGTAGCGCTCAGATGAATTCTGCAAAAAGATTCATTTGCGGGGTCAAAAGAATCGAATGCCGCCAGCTTCTAAAATTTTTAAAGGAATATGGCGGCAGTGCTGACGATTATGGTAGAGGTTTGGTGGCTGCCGTGATAGCGGTGTGTGAGTTGGCGTTGGCATTGGTAGCGATAGTGGTGGAGGAGGAAAATGCCTTCGAGCAGATGACCGAAAAACAACAACGAGAGAATACGGGAATTAAATTTTTAGTTATTTGCGAAAGGTAAGCGAGTTGAGTTATAGCGTTGCTGTGAATCGATGTGTGAATGTCAATGTGTAAAGAAATATGTGTAATTACTAAAAGCGGACAACGATATGCAGCAAGCAAGCTAAACAAGTGAAATAATCTTCCTGAGTTTAGTTGTATTCAGGGCGTTTTGAAGTCACCCATTAAACTGATGAGTGCTGAGAGAAAGTTTTTACGAACTTATTTAACTGAGACTATTACTGAAGGTAACATGATTTAATAACACATACAGTGTAGAAGACCACAGAAAAACAAATAAAATAAGTTTTATACGTAATGAATTCTTATTTTCGAAGTAAAAATATCTATTTAATGTCGGTCTACGAAGACCCACTTTATCAGCGTCTGATACCCTGTTTAAACTAACCGCCTATGGATAGAGTGGGAAGCATAACACAAATAACATCATAAAATGGAATACACAGATAATATGGTCGAGCACCTAACTTAAGACTTTTAATTAGGCTGGCGCAAGTTTATATATATATAAACCATAAAATTTACAGCTTAAATAGAAATTCTGAACTTGGTTTAAACTAGTTCAGAGGTTAAGTAAAAATGTATAAACTCTTTACATACTTATTTAGCTTTATTTATATAAGAAATATATACTCAGAATTTTAAGTTTAAACCGTGCCTAAATTATTTTACTTTTTTCCTATATTTTAAGAGGATTTTTTTGATTTTAAGCAATCTAGTTTTTATTCCAAATAATGTAAATCTACGACATTAATAAAGTGATACCTTAAAGATTTTTTCTAACACAGCTTGCCTTTAAAATGTATGCGTAATTAAAGTTACGCACCAAATATATTATATTTACTGTTTCCATATAGACCACCATGTCGTATGAGCAACACAAAATGTATAAATGTCATTTGATAAATAAACATTGAATGTACCGCATAATTCTAACTGCATGTAACTTTTAAAGTTAAAGAAAAAAAAAAAAAATTTAAAACTTTAAAGGGAAATTTTTATTTAGAATGTAATTTTTTAAGATGAAAAATATCAAAAAATAAATTAATAGGTATATAAAAAAAAATTGTGCCAACGTTTCTCCAATCCTCGAATTTGTTACAGTGCATTTCCGGAATAGCCTCCAATGAGCGTAGCGATTAAGGTTAATATTTTCATTTGACTCAAAACTGTTTGCCCGGAGTGGTCATTTGAGTTTACTGAATAGCCAGAAGATAAACGGAGCGAAATGAGCTTTACCACAAATTGCTCAGTCTCATCGTAAATGTGGCACTGTTTTTCGAAAAAATTTAGTACTTTTGTAACAAATCGAGATTGATTTTTCTTTAGTCTTTTAAAATGGTTTTCCCTGATCCTCCAAGTACCAGTTCCTTTATCTTATTAACGAGTTGATCGTCAGTTGATGGCGATGGCCGTCCTGGACGTGGTTGAAATCGGTTTTGACCCTCTTTGAATAATTTGTCCATTCAAAAACACTTGCTTGCGACAAACAACGTTTTTCCAACATTCTGAAAGTTTCGGCACCAGAAATAATTGAATAAATCCACTTTATGTACTTCGGAAAGAAGAGCGTATACTAAACACTACTGATACATCTGTATCAGTGACTGTCCTACCAACTTAAAAAAAAAAAAATATTTCGACGGGTTTTGGCGCATATTTTAGATTAAAAAGTCTTACTATATTTTGCCCACATTATATGGAAAAAGAAAAAGGAAAATTAAAGGGTGTTTTTAATTGGACCCTCATTTTATTTATTAACAATCAGTTTGAGAAATAAGGGTCAACAAGGTATATATAACATGCATACTGAATTTTCCTTATTCCAACTGGGTGCGCGTCGTTTAATGCATTAATACTGCCTTCATTACCTATCGATAGCGTTGATTACTGCTACTTACGTTGATTAAGCTAACTTAATATTAATCTTGTGGAAAGTCATTCATTGAACGAACACTCGTTCATATATTGGTTTTAAAACATAGTATAATCAACATAAAATACACCGTCACTTACATAGGTAAGTGGTATGTAAGTAGTATGTTTATGTATGCACAACGAAAACACTCGTTGAAAGAAGCTCGACGTCAAGTCCTGGCGTAAGTTATAAACTGTGAATAATTGGCAAGAAAAACAGCAATTAATTGAATAACACATTTTCGTGCTGTATTGCCATACATAACAAACGTTTACAACATGAAACCTTTACATACAAATATTACGTATACGCCATGTCTTCGATGCAATAAAATTTTCTGCAGCTTACCGATGTAAATCAACCATTAAAGTCCGCATGATTAAGCTGTTATCAATAATGAATCCGATGAACCGAGCTAAGGTGATAACTATATGCTTTCTTATATATGAGTATATATCTGGGTATAAGTGTGCATTTGAACCTATGTACCAAGCCCTCCCATGAGTGTTATAATGCAGTCAACCATATCTATTCTTACTTGATTATAGTTGAAAATGTTTACTTTACTCATCTCTTCGGTTTCTTCTCCGTTTAAGAAGCTGCAGTTACCGCTCATTCATTTGCCAACATGTGAAAATCGAAGGTCCCACAGGCGAAATAAAATTTAATGTCGACGATCGTAGGGTGAACTATCCACAGAAGTGGCTGTTAACAGCACCATGGTGAAAATGTCAGAATAGAGTAATACGAGCCGTAATGCTGGCCTTCAAACGTACTCAGCCAATTGCGTGGGTCTACCGTCACATGTGAAAATCCAAGAGATTCACAAACACATCGTTGCTCGAAGAACTGTATGTATGTATAGTGGTAGTAACCGTGACCGTGACAATGACAATGACAACTTACAGCATTACTGCAAGGGTTTGGCCGATAATTGTGAGTATTTATGTATATTTTCCAAGAGAAATGCATACGTTTGTGGAAATTTTAGACATTTCCATTGTGACAAAGTTGGTGTTATATTATATTCATAAAAGTCTAACAGAATTACCTTAAGGGCTTTCGTAAGTCGATGCCTTAGGAAAATTAAAATTTTCAGTTAAAAATTTGAGTACCCATTGGTAAAATTACATTAACATCTTCCTAAAGATATGTTCAGATATGAAGCCAATAGCCTGATATACTTTAATCTGACAAAAAACTAATTAAAAGTCTTGAGCCAGAATTGGAGACTTTTAACATGTACGATATGCCTTAAGTCATAACAGGAACACCGGAATTTTCTTTGCACACTAGCATTGATTAACACCAATAAACAAACTTATTATCTTACAAATGATAGCTTGAGTAAAGATTAGGATATCTAGATGAAACTTAGTACACGTTGGCAAACGGTAAAATGGGATTCGTAGACGGGCGTAATTTGAACACTACCACCCGCGAGAAACAAACAAAAATAGGTGATTTTAACCACTTCCACTCTCTATATTTTTGTTTTATTAAAAACTACTAAAAACGTGATTAATCATCAACTTAATACGTCAGAAAAATTAAATTTAACATTCAACTTGTAAAGTGATGGTTTTATAGAAACAATTATTAAAATTGACCGATGGGCTTAACACACCCCACATTTCGGCGTTTATCCATACCTCGGGATCTACTCGCCCTATTAAAACAAAATTCGGTATATTACATCATCTTTATATTCTAACATTGCGGTGGGAAAATGGGCAAAATCAGACACAAATCATCTACTTCTAATACAAAGAAATTTAAAAGGTCCCTATAATACTTGTAGAACTCGGACTATAAATTTGCAAACACCAAGACGACAAATCTGTGGACTCCAGTGCTTATGGCTCACTTTTTGCCAAAAGTATCGGCCAATCTGTGAAACATATTATCGAAATTCGGATTGAATAATTCCTTTGTAATACACAAATTGTGTCAAAATTGGGTTGAAGCGGATCAACGCTTCCGTTAGCTCCATATACGTAATGTTTCCCGATCTTCCAGTTGGCTTTTTGTCACATATGTTGGCCAATGTTTAATATAATACAAACTGAACATAGTTCATCGTTACTTGTATATATACCGACATATTTTCACATGAACAATGTGCCAAACTTTCAAATTACACTGTCCCATTTATGTTATGGCTGCTAGGTGAACGATTCTTTTTCCCTACGTTAGTTATGGCTGCACTCGAAACTTCAATACCTACTATGCCACAATTTGTTTCTTAAATATTTTTGTTAATTTTTTTCACATTTTATCGAACATCTCAAAATAGTGGCTGCATTCGAAACTTCAATACCTACTATGCCACAATTTGTTTCTTAAATATTTTTGTTAATTTTTTTCACATTTTATCGAACATCTCAAAATAGTGACAGTAGACTAAGAAAAAATCGAAGCGGAAGATTTCAAATCCTTTAGTTTGCGGTAATTGCAAAGAACATTTTTACTTTTATCGCACTTCAGTTGAAAAAATTGCTATCAAGATTTGATAAATCTGTCTGAAAACTCGAATACGTTTCAAAGATTTTTTATTCAATAGCAAGTGTGCTAAATAAAATTAAATAAATAAATTGCAACATTACACACATTACGCCTTTGCAGTTTTGTCTGTTTGAGTAGTTTAGAAACAATTATCCACAATATTTGAAAGCAATAAGAAAACAAAATACGAATATTATTTTTTTAAAACAAATTCCATTAGATGTTTGGTATTATTTAACGTAAAAAGTATGCACTAAACCCGGTTAAATATGTGATTCAACCTAATACTGTTCCAATTTTATTATTGATATTTTATTTCGACTTATATGAGTAACGTATGTACTAATTAGGCTGTGACTACTAATCATTTACCCTAAACATTATCTAATTGGAAGATGGGTTAAATTAAAAATTTTGACGTTATATTTAGTTGTATTGGGACAATTTTTAATTGCTATAGTTCACCCGTAATACAGTTGCCATAGTTAAAACGAATATGTGCGTATCAAATCGGGTGCAAAATGCATAGTTTTAAATTTTCAGGTCAGTGCTTTGCAAATACTTTCAAATACTGACAATAGGTATTCGAGTTAATTTGGTGATTTTTAAAAAAATTTATCAAACAACAATCATGTCCTCAAATACTAACAATCATAAGCTACTTTACATAAGTACAAACTCACATACACAATTATTGTGGTCAACGCATTTTCAGCAACATTCATACACTTCCGTCAATGCCACAAATTTACCTGTACACTGCTTATCACGTTTCAGATGACCTTAGTTATGCTCTTTGCCACACAAATACCGCACTGAGTGGAGGTGATATACAAACATCATGGTAGTCTATCCTTACCCTGTTCATCACTTTATAATAATTAAATATTGTGGATTGGATATTCGAATATATATATTAGCCTGCTTTCCGGTTTTCGTCATACGTTTAATGGCATAAATATGAGAGGATACCAAATGGTTGACTTGTTATATGTCTTCGGTATTATTAAATAGTAATTCTCGGATCTAACATGGAGAAGTGGACCATACCAGTAATAAATTGCCAATAGAAGCCATTTATTATAACACTCTGTAATCTGTCCTTGCACAGTACATCTTTAAAAAATAACATTTCGTGTATTGCGTAGGCGTTACATATATTATCACTAAATAAAAACTTATAAATATCCATAACTAAGCTCTACAATATTATAAAATAGGTGTTATATATTTGAAGACAGTGTAAAGATCGGTAAAGGCAGATAAAAACCACGCGTAAAACCCATATATAAAGGTTATGTTGAAAGCTACATAACTTTTAAAATGAATACAAGGTGCGTTCCAAGGTAAACAGGATTTTTCGGCAAAATCAATTAGTTTTATTCAAAATAGTCTCCTTCTGCTTCAACACAGCTTGTTGCATGGTCCAAAAGCATTTCGAACGAGTGTTTTAGCTCGTTGGCCGGTATGGCCGCCAGTATGCCTATGCAAGCCTTTTGAATGGCCTCTACGCTACCATAAACTTGTTTCATCAATTAAAATGTTTCGGTAAAGGTATTACCAATTTTAAAACAAAATTTAATGTTTGCTCTTTGTTCGAATCTCCTTTTCGCATCGATAACACAAGCATAAAGACACTTGTAACAAAACGTAATAACTTCATTTCCAATCGAGAAATGTCATGAAATTCTCACTGCCGACATATAGATGGCGCCACTAGGGGCGCTAGATTCCAAAAGTTCTGTTTACTTTGGAACAAACCTTGTACGTCCGAAATATTGAATTTTTGATTGAAAAGGTATGAAAGGGCTTCATAGGGTATCAGAAGTGGACAATGGATCTGCTCGATCACCTTCAACCAAAGTCAATACTTAACCTGACATTTATATCTATATTATGGTGTGAAGATGGACGAAAACGGATATCAACCACGCCTACTTTCCCCGTACCACAAATAGAATTCCATATTTTTCTTCCACTTTACCATATAAAAATAAAGTATATAGGAATAACCTAACGATAGTGTAAAATATTCGATTATACCCGCACCCATCTCTTGATTACTTATTACATATAATATGCGTGTTTTATTTGACCAGCAAATTAAGCTATTAGCTTATTTTGTTTGGAATACTTAGCCAACGTAATTATGTTAGCTTATCATAAGCTATCATGGCTTATATATTGAACTAGGGGCCTTGCCAGTTCATCGCTTTTGATCATTAACAATAGCTAGGAGTTTAAAAAAAAAGCAGATGGCAAAAGCGAAAAAACTCAAAGTTAAGTTGGTTAGTGACGGATGAAAATGTTACCAAACCAAAATTGTAGATTTTTTGGATAAGTTTTGAGTTAAAATTAAAACAAATATGAACACTTGTTTTCAGTTTTTTGCATTCTAGAACTCAAATGAGTAATATATATATATTGTATAGTATATTACATTCCGTTCGAAAATTTGAAATTTCAAACTAAATTGAATATCAGCTATTATTTCAATTAGTTTTTAAGCAAGCATATGAAATAAGTTAAATACGTTTTGTCCATGATTTAGCTATTAGCTTGTAATAGTCAAATAAAACACGCCTAAAATCCGTCATATAGAGCATTGCTTATTTTATGGTTGAGCTTAAGTAGTCTGGTAACTTATGCCTATTTTCAAGACTTCTTTGCAGGGTGGTTTGTTATAGGAAAATTAAAATGAACTATCTTGAATATTTAGAGTGTTTTTATCTACATATTGGAAATATTAAAAATATATATTTGAAAAATGTAATACTTTATTACTAATATTATTGTCACACGAAGTTGGAAGCTTAAAAACAATGCATGTGGGTGGTCCGGGTGATTTTCGCTCTTGATATTATCTGAAATCAAATATTCTTAATTATTCTTTATCTATAGACATGTCATTCTGGTCGGAACTACTGAAGTTACATTTCATGGGGAAATAACAAAATGGCGGGCTTTGAAAAAAAGTCCTGTTATTTTAGCAAAGGAACAGTTGTAAAATAGAAAGTTAGGGGTGAAAAAATTCTCTTTAGTACCGACGAGAACTATGAGTGTGTAAAACAGCCTGTTAAAGTTTGAAAGTAATCATTTTAGTAGAAAAAAAGTTAGGCCCCGGGCCGACCAGAAAAACAATGTTTTCAAAAAAAACTCGTTTAAAGTTCAAAGCGCTCTAGGAAACTCGCTATAACTCCCGAAATATTTCGAATTTCTGCCGGAAATTTTCACAATATATTCTCAAGATATTGTACTTTTCAATTAAGCAAAAACAATATTTTCGATTTTTTGAACCCAAGTTACCAGACTGACAGATGAACAGCTATGGTAATTGAGGTTATGTCACCGATAACAAATAGTCAAAACCCGACATTGTGCCCATCCCTCATTGGTTAGCGATTACCGCTTGCATTATTGCTCTCGTTTACTTTATTATCCATGCATAAAGGAGATGAATTTCAGCAGTGGCACCAATGTGGCAGCTAACACCGGACGCGGAACAATTTAAGTTTGAAATTTATGGACGTTGATATACACACATACATATATACACATATAGCATCTGCGATGTTTATGAACATATTATTGTTGGCATATCTTCGTAGAAAGTAGTTCTATTTTACTTATATTATTATTAATTCAAATGATTTTTGCAATAAATGACGCGCACGTGTGAATTTAAATATCAATGGAGTGTACAGCTATCAGATCATCATAAGAATCCAGAACCATTAACAACAAAAAAAAACAATGAATTTTAATTAGTTTAAGTCACCATTTAGCTAAGATTATACACACATACATAATTATTTTGTAATATTTTAATAAAAATCAAGTAAGGAAGAATTATGGAAAGTTCAGGTATAGTCAAACATTTTATACTCTCGCAATTTGTAACGTCGAAATCAAGAAAATACGTTCAGGTATTGGTTCAACTATATAATAAACTAGGAGTAGAATTGTTTTCATCTCATTCATTTTAAGCAGTCGGGTAAACTCTTTTTAGAAAGAAATTTTTCTAAATTCAGTAAGATTTTTTACGAAAAATAAATATTTCTATTAGAAAACATATAGGGGCTAAGGGCACAAAAATATTCTCCCCGATTTTCTATAGTAGAACTCAAAAATTTACCAAATATGTTCGGTAAAATATCATCCAATTGAATTTATTTTCGGATATTTGGTGTCTGCGGGTTTAAAAGTCTATAGCCCGATTTCGACAATGTACAAAGTTTTATCACAGAGTATTCATTCGGGTTTGATTTGTGTACTCAATTTGAAAAAGGATTCAAAGCGAAGTAGGCGTGGTTGTCACCCATATTAACAGGATATGATAAGAATGGTTGGGCGATTGGTCAGTTGGTTCCTGAGATATATTATATATCATATAAAGGTGGCTGATGTCAATTGTCTAAATTTTCCTTTCCATCTTGGTTGTGAAATTTTATGATTATTCGGCATTTATTTGGTTGTTACTTAATTTTACTCATTATCACAGCGTATGAAGCTAAAAACAAGAAAAAACGTTAACTTCAGCTGCTCCGAAGCTAATATACCCTTCAAAGGTGCATTTCTTTTAGTAACTATGTATTTAAGTAAATCTAAAGACGTAACCGGCCAATGGTTTTCGTCGAAAGGAAAACATTTTACTA
>NW_017537389.1:35116-39753 GCF_001853355.1 Bactrocera latifrons | reverse complement strand
GATATTTTTCACATTTGCGAAGCTAGAAAATTACAAAGTCAAAGTAAATTGAAATTTCACGAACGAAAAGAGCGCAGGGTTACTGTCAAGGTGACCGGATAAAAGTACTTTGCTATGGTGGCAGTCTTCTGAAAAAAGCACTTTCGTGTACCAATATATACACACTAAAGGATTATATTGTTATATACTTACACTGACTATATATTTTTGTATATTATTTCTTCTATACGCAAAACTACATACAAATATATATGTATATACTATATTTGATTTATTTTCAGAGTAGATCTAAAGTACTATCTATTTCGTAGTTGTATTATATATAGGGACACAGATTGGAAATAAAAAACCTCTCTCTCTCTACGGATCCCAATTGAATATTTCTTCTGAAATCTTTCTATGTGTTCAGTGGGAAATTTCCTAGTATTTCATAAGCCCTGATGATATATTCAGAAATAACAACTGTTAAAAAAATAGGTTCTGGTGCGCAGAAGGCATAGTCCTGAATCTTTGGAAGACATAATAAGTGATTGTTAATTTCGGCGGTGAAGATAATTAAATCACTCTTTTTGGGAGGTGTGGATAGTTGTTGAGCTGGATGAAGGCGGAGACTTTGCATTTGAAGCAAAGACATTGTGATCTACCTACCCATTCGGATGGATACACCTTCCATTTGAAGGGGAAAAAACGGATTGTCCTGTCAAACTGTAAAATTGTGATTTTTGTAGTACTATTTTAATATTATATCTTTTATATTTCAAGCTTTCTTAAAGAAGCAACAGAGCTTTCCCTTTATTTCGCAGCAACAATAAAATAAAGTTGAGAAATAAATTCATTGTGTTCTTTAATACAATAACATTCACATTCCCTCCTCGAAGGAGTCTGCCATTTAGCCTCACAACTTCTCAAACATTGGCAACGATTTATTTGCATAATTAACTGTCTTTACAGTGGCGACAAAGTTCAAAGGGGTAGAATAATTGGTTGGTTGGCAGTTACCACCAACATAACTTTCACAATTGTTCTCGAACAATTGCTATACATAGGTTGCCTTTTATATTTAGGAATAACAAAACAAAGCACCAATTTGTTAATCGAAAATCGCTCTATTGGCTTTCAAAGTATTCTCCATTAAGATCTGTACACCTTTGCATTTGTCTGCATCAATTTGCACTTTTGCCACACTGATTTAGTTATCTCCCAAACATGCATTCAGAACTCATGAACCGCCTCTTCAGGCGACGGACAACTTTGACCTTTTAGTGTAAATTTTTTTTGTACGGGAATAAAAAGAAGTCATTGGATTCCAAGTCTAGACTTTACGTTTAATTTCTCATCAAATTGATATTTTAAGGGCTAATAACCGCATTGTTGTGATAAACAGTCTTAAGCGGATGGTTTTTTTTTCTGAATTTTTGAAATGCATTTGACCAACAAATGGTAGTAGTTTGATTGCGACATATTCAGTTTTTCAAAAAACAGGCAACCATTTGCTTGTTACAGCTTAGTGCGTGAAAAACTTTTGTTGGATATGGCACATCTTGAAATACCCAGGTTTCATCATCTCCCATGATTTCATAGACGTGTTTAAAATCACATTTGTCGTATTTTTTGAACATTTCTCCCTACCTATCGGCAGGAGCCTTCTTGGAGCGAACGACAAATTGTGTGGGGTCGAAAATGAAAATAAGTTGTACAACCAAATGTCCAGGCTATATTGAATGTAAGCTGGTCTCACTAATGCCCGTAATTCCTTCTATCACATGACGATCTGTCCATATTAGTTTGTATATACCATCAATAGTTTATTGAACACCTGATTCACCATACCATAGATAAACACTGGCTCTTGATGGAGCTTCATAGCTAAAAACTAAATTAAGTTCATCGATGCATTGTTGCTGAGTAAATTCAAATCGAAAGTTGTAAAAACTAGTCGCTCAAAAATGTTCGCTGTTCGAATGCATAGTTTTAATTACTGTAAACAACACAAATAACGGTCGAATGTCAAAGCATTCTAAGAAGGTATGCCATCAAAAATTTCAAACTTAACAATAAAGTTGAGAGTTGTCAGATTTCCAAACTAGGGTTGTCAAATCCTGAAATATAAATGGGAATCTATATAATAATTAATTCAACAAATAGACACATACTACACAAAATTAGGTATTTAATAATTGTTGTAATTTTGTTGAATTTTCCTGATTTGAAGCGAAAAATATACTAAACGTATCACCAAAGTTTGGCAGAAGAAGGGGACGGATGGAAGAATGTAGAGAGGGGCGGAGTTATCGAAACTCTAATCGTCTCGTTATCTTCATCATGTATACATGTTTATGTCAAATATTTAATTGCCGTTAATAGCATTTTAATACAGTCGTACTTACATTTCTCCGAAATATGCGAAGGGAATAAATGAAAATTTGTTCCCATTGTATTATAAAACCATAATAAATTTGGTGTCAGTTTATAAATGATATATTTCAAGTTTTAAAATATATAAATATATTGTCGACTGACACTTGAACACGTCTTGCTACACTTGATACTCAAACCGAACCAACTAGATCTCGCTTTGTGCCGTTGATACCAGCTCTCCCTTTTACGACAGAAAATCGTTAGATTTTTTTATTCAACATATTTATTAAAATTTGTAAATTCTTTTAACGAAATATATTATTACCAACTTATTTACAGAATAATTATGATGTTTACCCTTTTCAGCAACACATATAATTACAAGAAAAAAAAATTAAATATAATAGGTGTTCTGTCTTTTATGTTGATATTTTGAACATTCAACAACTTTGATAATCACCGATTGATTTGATGAGACAAGTTAAGGAAAGTTATTATTTAAAATTTAATGTAATTTTAATCATTTTTCGGACTAGAATAGCAAAACCCAGACGACTGAAAAAGTAATAAAAGTCAGTAAGTAACTTCAGTGGCCAGAAAAGAAGCCATTACGATGTATTAAAAAACCTACAGTAATTGTAAAAGGACATTCTAAACAAAAATACCCTAGAATTATTTACTAATAGCTTAAAATATGGTGCACCCTGTATGTAAGATGAAAGTATTATGAAATTTACACTAACGATTTGGTTTTATTTTTGTAGTTAACTTATAAAAAAGTTAGTTAGTTTTTAGACATTTAAAGATTTGCAATGGCAAACAATTTCGACATGCCTTTAGTCATATAATAGTAATAAATTTTAAAACATTTTGATATTACATTTTCTAATTTCAAGCTATTCAACATTGACACATGCTTGCAAAACATATTGCAAAACAAAAAGTGTGCACGCTTGTTTTTAAGTAAAATTCATGTAAACTCATGTTGTAGGCGTCTGTGAAAGTAGATATATCATTTGAAGGCTTTAGGTATTATGAAATTAGTATTGTCCAGTGTGCAGTACAGCTCATAGACTATAATAAAAAGAATGAAGTGTAAATACATACAACCATATGTACAGTTATGTATGAATACATTTCTTGTTGCTATAAAACGAATAATTAAATCGATAAAACAATTAAATGTTACTAGTTAAGGACTTAATTTACTATTTGCTTTTCCTAAGTACATTTTTAATGCAATATGCCAATCAATGTTTACGCTTTAGGTTTGTTGGAAAATATTTAGCTTAAAAAAATCTATCGAAACTATTTTCTTGTAACGATTGTTCCTTGCTTGGAAATAGACCTCAGGTTTGAATATTACCTTTTTAAATAGATCTTGTTTTGTCGAATTAGATTGCAGTCCTTAACATATCGCATACTAAATACAAAAAAACTCACATCTCGAAAAATGCAAAATGTTCAGGAGGAGCAAAAAACAGTTCCGGTAAAACTTATTGACATATATATATAGAAGGTGATTTAAGTGCGACATCTAATTAGAAACAGTTGTTTCCTCAAAGTGTTGTTCCTCAAAGTGTTAATTTTTATTAATAATATTATTGATTTCTGGTAAGGGTGTGTTTCAAAGTTGTGGCTTAAAATATATTAAAATGTAGTATTCAAGTTTTTTTAATGAGTACGCGCTCCCAGCGCTACGTAGTTACATTTTTGATTTTCGTCAGTCTGGAAAGACGTACAAACAAATTTCGAATCAGGTAAAATGCAGAAAAGAAATTATTTTCAATGCCCTTAAGCATATAAAGAATTCTAAAACTATTTCCAAAGAAATTTTAAAACTATTTCACGCAAAGAAACAACCCAAAAAATTCAACAGAAATATACCGCAGAATTACTACCATCTCCCGACTAGACCTATAGAAAAGAATTCCACTGACATTCTACATAAAATTCAAAACGAAAAATTTTATTCTCGCTATGTTTCACGCGTCACGTAATCATGTTGGGGGAATTTTTTTCCTGGGGTGGTATAGGTCCGCTCCATATTATTGATGGAATTTGAAATAATGAGAAGTACGTCGACATCCTAAAAAATGAAATTCTGCCACGGACTAAGGACAATGTGGCTGTTATATGGAAATTCCAACAAAATAACAATCCAAATCACATGGTAAAGTCAACACAAAAGTTGTTTGTTGAAAATTCCATGAATGTTTTGGAGTGGTCTGAAGAGAACACATCTCTGTTGATGTCAAAAAAGCTGTAGGTGCCAAAAA
>NW_017537389.1:21829-34581 GCF_001853355.1 Bactrocera latifrons | reverse complement strand
ATTAAACTATTATTTATAGTTTTAAGGTTTTCCCTAAATACCACACATATGTATTCAATAATTTTTAAATTAACTCAAAAACTGAGAACTACTAAAACTGCCTAATGCTTTAAACAGAATTTTTCAAATATGTGAGCTCCGCGTTGGGTCAAACGACTTCAAGTGATCCATAAAATTTCGACAAATTTCCGATTTTGAAAATGAGTAGTTCATTAGGAATTATTTTTTTTTTTGTTAAGATTATTGAAAGTAGAAATTTAGAGCACGATTAAATTGTAAAATTATTTTCTCATAAACTACTGGAGATAAATCGATAAATTTTTTTGAAGTTAAAGAAAATGTTCGTGCTACATTATAAATATTTTCTTCACTATCCATTTGTTTAAAAAATAATATAGCAATTAAAATTTTTCAAAACTAAGCTCTAAATTAAGATATCGTACTGTAATTTAGCCATAGCAAGGGGCCCCGCTCTTTAATAGATTTATTGTACATATTTCTTGAATCACTAAAGCTACAACAACCAAAATATCTAAGGAGAAATATTGTAAGAACTCCTATCGGCAGTATTAAAATGGATAAAATCGGATAATAAGCCTGCTCAACCCGCATACAATGGTAGTTCTACGAAGTGTTTGGCACCACCCTCTTTTAGATGAGATGACATATCTCGGAACTTAATCGAACAATTTCAACCTAATTTCAACCTTCAAATTGGTACGTAACTTTCTTTTAACATTCCAAAGTAAAAAGTAGTTAAATCAATTGCTGCAACCACACCTGATTAAACAGATCGCGCCGCAAATAATATAAAGAAATATAATTTTGGACGATTAATGCCGCTGAAACAAGTCACCTTAAAATCAGAGACCAAATCGAAGCAAAACTTTGCAAATTCCTAGGTACAAAACATGTGGATATCAGTGCCCATAGTTGATCTTTTGTTTGTTCTACGCATTTTGACAGTTCTTACCTTTATTTACCGTAGATAGCTGGTGATTAATTTAATTAGTTTCCATCTATCACTATATACTTATTTATTGAACTTTAAGAACATGTTACACGGAGAATAACAGTTTAAGTTTTTGCAACATGTTAATGTAATTCAAACTTAAAAGTAATCCCCACAAAACGGTCATTATAAGGATGGGTTTTTAGTTTCAAACATGACGTTAATATGGAGGTGGTTGTTATTTTTTGATGGGCTTGACATAGTGATTACCACAGTTGCTCAGGAAAGTTGTAGACTTAAATGCAATTATGAGACTGCAAACTGTGTATTCCACAATATTAATAAAAAAAAAAACTGCAACTTTTTTTCATAAGTGAATATTTTCTGTCCGCAATTTACTTCACGGCAGCCCGTCTCGTCTCATTTTATGCCTCATTTTGTTTATTTGGGACAATAGACTATAGACCAACGGCACTTGTGCGAAACGCAAGTAACTTTGTTGTTGCAACATTGCCCTTGGGACGCACACTGGAGTTATGGCAGTCAAAAGAGAAACATTGTTGCGAGCAGCCATGTCAAAGTCAAAAGTGCCTCTTGCATTTAATGCAATCAAATAAATTCATGCAAGCGGTGTTTTAGTGATACCTAATTTCAAGCTTTAATAAAAGCAATAAAATACTTCCAGAATCTCTTATACCTATACCCGTGTTTAGCAACATATTTGCCGTTGTTTGTATATACAAAAATAAATATAAAAAACAAAGCAAATACAACTCATTTGATTAAACATTAACAAGTTTAAGCAGGCAAACTCAAATCGAGTGGAGTTGAAAGTTATTTGTAAACCCTATGTAGATATATGGAAACAGAACTCACACATAGAAACATTTTAACTTTTACGCACATAAATTTACCTTACCCATTTTGACATGCAAATGCGGCAAGTAGCCGAATACATTATTTATTGCTGACCGTTTCTCTCTACACCATTGATAAGCTCACAAATTAACAGACGTTTTGAAAACTGAAATTATCTCAATACTTAATTTTTCAGAAGAGAGAGTTTATTTAATTAATTAAAATAAATATTACTACAGTTAAGCTTGTTACGAATTACAGCCATTAAGGTTCTTTGAAGCTTTATTAAAATTTATTGACATGTGTGGAACTGTTTTTGTAGCATATCCAAATATACGAGAAGCGTTCCAAAGTAAACAGGAATTTTGAATATATCTCCCCCTGGTGGCGCCATCTACAGTAGCGAGCAAATGTGGATACATGTTTGTCACTTTTGCACTCTTTTATTTATAAAAACTTTAATATTTATTCAAATGCTCTGAAACTTTGGAATTTGTTGGATTTAGACAATTGCTTCTTGATCAAGTAGAGTTTAGAATTGTGCTATATGGAAAGTAGGCGTGGTTAACGTCCGATTTCGCTCATTTTCACAACGTTACAAAAGAATACGAAAAGAATGTCACGTACAAAATTTTGTCGAAATCGAACTCGGGTCCCGAGAAATGGAATTTCACATATCGTCCAACTTATACACTTACTTTAAAAAGCCCTCTAATATCATTTCGAGTTATTGATTTATCGCGTTTTTAGTAGATTTTAATAGTACCTTTATGTGGATATTGGGTCATAATTAGATTTAATCAATTTTTACACTGTCGTTAATTGTTCTTAAAAGAATTATTCTCAGAGAATTTGGCTATTATATGTGCTAAGTTATAGGACCTTATAACTTGGCGTTTTGATGTCATGGTAATGATCCACTTACTCGTACTTTTCATACCCTTGCAACCTGTTGCTATCGAGTATAATAATTCTGTTCACATAACAGTTATCAGTATCACCTAAAACTAATCGGGATAGAGTATGTGGCATGATAATATAATAGTTAATAGAAAAAATCGGGTCGACGTACCCCAACTCCATCATACTACGTATCATGATTTTCGTTTTTCTAATACATTTTATGCCGAATTTGTCGGCCACTGTATGAGTTATATAGAGCACATGTATACGAGGATGCCCACCTCGCGACAGTTGGGTGTAAGGATTATTATTATAAACCACAAAGTAAGCAACACTATTCTACACTGATCAAATGTCTGTTAGGATGAATATGAAAACAAAAATTTTGATATATTTCATGCTACTTATCCCTTCAATAAACCCAAAATTACAATTTTTCATGCCTAATTATGTTTGCCATTGTATGTAATTGTTTGCGCAAATACTTTTCATTTGCATACATTGCACATTTTAATACAATTTGTTACACAAACATTACACAAAAGACCTACCCGAACATATATTTGTTTGTGTGATTTTATTAGAAAAGAGGATATCAGCTACCTTACACATAAACGAAATTAAGATTTGTAAGGCACATAAAATCAAAACCAAATTGCACCCTAAGGGAAGATGTAGACAAAATGCTTCACAATCCAAATAAGAACTTAACCAACAGACATCGTACAGTCAACAACTAAAAACCAGGTATCGTTTGTCGCTATTTTAGCTTAAATTTTGTTGATGGAATTGTGGTGTGGGGAGGAGGCAAATTGGGTTGATAGATACGTAGACGATTGCATGGAGCGGGCCATTGTTGTGGCTTTGCTTGTGTGCACATGTGTTACGCATGGTAAAATTCCGTGAAGCAAACTTTTACTTCGTGCTGCTACTTTTAAAGACATGCTCGCATACTCGTAAAAACAATGTGTGCGTGTGGGCCCAACTGCCAACAGTAGCTTCCCAGAATAATAAACGTGTAAATATTCACCTTATGCGACTTTATCGTTCACTGTATCTACGTGAGTTTTCTGGCTCGCTATACAGTGGGAATAGTCTCGTATTCGTGCCTTATTGTTTCTTACTTAACTAGCTCAACACCAATGTGCTAAGACAACAAAAAACATCATGTCACAAAATTAGTTACCACAGACATAGTAGGTACATACACACATACACATGATACAATAAGCTTGTTGGCATAATGGAGATGTCATGCTGCAGTAGGCTTCATAAGCAAAAGATCAAAATACATAGTAATATGAATGTAGTAGGGGATTGTGATGACAGGTAGGTGGCAATGAAGAGAATTCATAGTTTTAAAATTGGCGAAAAGAAAACGCCAACACATAAATTATATTACCATTAATAAACGAAATGCTGTAGCTCGACGAGCTCACACGGATAGATAAATACGGATAGTGTGTTTTCATATGATAAAATTTAAGTAGTTTAGCGAAACTGTTGCTTCGAAAGCTTATGCCATCCATATCTTGTGGTTTTGTGGTAGGTGTGTTTATTTTCAGAGTGTGACTAGCTTGCGTTATGAAGCAGCCAACCGTTTTTCCTACCTAACTGCGATTGGTTTATGGTTCATTTAGTACAAGTATGGGCAAGAGCGAGAATAAGTTTACTTATAAAACCAAAACACATTTGGATTGAGTACTTTGTAAATATAAATGTTTGAATTAAATAAATGTCGCATCTTAGGGTCAGGATAGCAGTTTTATTCCATAACCAATTGTTTATTTCATTTCATTTTATGAATTTTATTATATCTTTATATGTATGTGTATGTATGTGCCTTGAGAAAATTTAGTTATATATAGGGTGTTGACTTTAGAGGCATAGTGTGAAAAATGTTATAATATATTATTAAAATAGTTTTTTACGAAATCTAGTGCCATCAGATTTCAAAATAAACAAACAAGCAGGGGATACTTTCGGGTGCAACCGAGGAATTTATACTTGAAAGAATCAAAGCCACGAAAATAATTTAGGTGTAAATCGCTAACCACAAGTTCGAAATTCAAGCAACTTTATATACAAATACTATATATAACTCATACACTGACCGACTTAAGGAGTTTGGGTAATATAGGACCGATTTTATCTAATTTTCTCAAAAAACCATACTACTAAAGCCATTTCGGCAACCAAATTCAAAGTCTCTGTCGTAATCAATCATTGATTGATCGCGGTTTGTTCACTTGAAGCTAATTGAGATAGCTAATCGAGATAGCTTTAGGTGAATAAAACTATTATGCTGTTATTAAAACAAATAGATACAATTATAAACAATTATTTACTATTTATAGGATAAGACTATTACGGATGTTTTTTTTTATGCTTATTCAAAATGTTACGTATGCGCAATGTAGCACCCCAGTTAAAATAGTAGTAACGATGGTCGTACAGCTGTGATTTGAAAAGATTTAAAAACTCGCGATTTACCAACTTCGGTGGGACTAGCCATTAATAAGCTCAAAATATATGTAAAATAAATAAAAGTATTGAATTGCTACTTAGATTTCTTTTTTGTGAATTTTTGAACAAAAACAAAACAAAAGTCATCTCTTAGCCTCTGTGACTTTTTTAACATTGTTTTTTTTTCTTTCTTCTTTTGGTCAACTGAAAGCTTCGCAAATTATCACCTCATAAACTTATTAACAAGAACTGCAAAAAATGTAGAGAATAATAGATGAGGTATGTGGAATTAAGCTGGGTAAGCAGAAAAATAAGTTTGTACATTTAACTTAATAGAGAGCGGCGACACGTCCACTTTTTCAGAAATCAGCCTGTGCCAAAAAGGGTAATGCTGGTTATATACTCTGGCACTAACGGGAAATAATACTGCCGGTATTTCAATTGCTGTTTTATTGGCACTAATATAGCGCTTCCTGGTTGAGTACACCCAAAGGAGAACTTACTTTTAATGTAGCTGAAAGGAGTAGAGCAAATGTTCTTGCTTGACAATGGGGATGAAGTAAAATGCGTAGCCAAAGTTAAGTGTTTCATTGTGGCCGCTTTTTTGGGTTATATTTTCACCAATTATTTGAACAACGTTATTTAATCAATTTCCTCCCTCTATCGCATACACGCGATGCTAATTATCAAAAAATACTATTTGTTTTGTTCGCAAAGTATATTCTTAGGCCTTTACCTCTTTCATATCTCAAACCTCTTAAATTCATACTGACACAAACAGTTTTATATGTGGACAAATCTGCTTCAGACAAATTATCAATGATACACTAAAAATTATCAAACGTAAATTATTTTTATGTTCGCTATGAAAATACGTTCACAAAAATGAGAGGATAAATTATCATAGCTCAATGCAATAAAAGTAAAAAATTAAGAAGAAAGTATATTTTTAACGACAACACGAGCAATATTTATTTGCATTTGTTGACAATAAGGAACAAATAGATGATTGAGGTAAATTTTGATTCGAATGAACAAGACTTTCTAGCCCTGATGAAGACGGATCATGCTGAAAATTCAACACTCGTGTACAAGGCAAAAACTAAAAATAAACTTGCCATCTTAGAAAAAACTCAAACATAATTCATTAAGATTTTTATGTATTGTTAGAAAAGCCCTTATGTAGTGGTTTACCAACTTTTTATTGGGGGATTTTATCCAATTAGTATTGAGTTTTAATTATTGTGAGAGAAAATATGGTTACACTATTTTATACCCTTGAAATACAGAGTAGCATAGTTATTTTCACAAAGCAGTTTTACGTATCACCTAAAACTAAGCTATATAGATATAGGGTTATGTATACAAAAATGATCAGAATGACGAGAAAAGTTGAAATTGAATATCTGTCCATCCGCGAGTCCGTCCGTGCAAGCTGTAACTCGAGTACATATCTAGAAATCTCAATGAAATATGGTGTGTGGTATGTGGACCCCACACTCTTAAAGAGCTGCTCCACACGGAGGAGAGAGTGGAGAGAGAACGGCTCTGGCGACAGGCAGCAAGTATGCGCCACGAAAAGCTGCTTCTAGGAGGATATAACTTCCCCAGATTTAGAGAACTAATTCACCTCCCCCGTGAAAAATTCCGCCTCCTCGTCGCAACCTACACAGGGCACTGTAAGCTCAGGAAGCATCTGTCCAACATGGGCATGGTCTCYTGTGCTAACTGCCGATTCTGCGACCTGGAACAGGAAACACCAGCACACCTAATACTGGATTGCTCAGCAATCTGTGGAAAAAGGCTTAAGGCCCTGGATTCTGCTCACATAATCAGGGATCACATCACTTCACTAGAATATTCTATTCTATTCTATTCTATGTGGTTCCTTGGTAAAAAAAAAGTAGCAAGGGCATCTGTGTGTAAAAATTGTTGAAAAAGTGGGCAGGATCCCGCTTTCTAATAACATTTAATGTACATGATGTATGTTTTAATATTTAATGACCCCTCAGTAAGGTAATGTTTTAATATTTAATGACCCCTCAGTAAGGTAATGTTTTTCCAAACATTTTTTCGGCATTTTCTGTTCCCTTAAACACTTAGAAATATTGTTGAAACTCACTTTATCATTGGAAGGTTTCGAAAAAGGCCCAAAAATAATAATCAGGGGTATGTCAATTTCAATTCAACGTTTATGTCCATCTTTGAGTGCTTTTTCAGTACCTCAAACTATAAACGCGTTTTGTTTTCGAAACACGCCTTTTCAAACATTCATCCAGGCATTTCTCCGACAGATGTCATCAAAAATTCCGAATTTGTTTATACACTCCACGATATCTCATGATATGTGAACAAAACAGAATACAAATTTCTATGGAAAAAAATGCCAATAAAACAGCCCAGATTACCCTACTATATCTGCCGACAGTTTGAAAATTGATAATATGGGAATTCAACCCCATCCACTCCCCATGAAACAGTATTGTTCAAAAGTGCTAACAATGCAATAAATCAATAGCTAATTATGCAAGGTACTTTAAATTTTATCTTCGAGGCGGTATGAGTAGGCATTATGGAAGCCGGCGAGAAAATTTGGCGACGGGCTTGGCACCGCAATGTTTTTGGTGAAATCCCATATGTCAACCGATTTTGACTAAATTTAGTACGTACTTATGTTACATTGCGAAAATGGACGAAATCGGACAACAACCGCGCCTACTTTCCATATAGCTCAATTTTAAATTCCACTTCGTTCAGTTTCCAGTACACAAATAATGAAGCAATTATTATAAAAGGATTAAACTTTGCTCGAATAATGCCCTTAACGTACCTTATGACCAAAAATTGTTTTAATATAAACTTAATATAAAGATTTTCCGGGTGACCGCATATATGGCCGATATACGTGAGTTATCCCTCTTATGCGTGTTTTACTCATAACAGTGTATCTTTGTGCCTAAAACATACAAATATGAGCGAAAACTTGACCTAACCAAGTATTAACGAACACAAAATTTCTAATATTTTTTTTTTCCAGCTGACAAAACTCCTTTCGAACTGTTTCGGATGTTCTTGGATGATGAAATCATCGATATGATCGCTTCTGGTTCGAACGTCCACGGTCAACAAAAAAATATCATCTTTACAATTCGACAACAAAATTTTGGCTTTTTTTCTATGTTTTTACTTAGGCTGGTTATCGTAAAACAAGCAATGAATCGACACTAAAATCGATATTGCATCGGATAGTAAACAGTATAGTATAGACAAATCAGACAGAACTTTGATCTCTGCTGGATCTACTAAACAAGAAAGTTAGTATTTTGTTACGCATTAATTGATTGATAAACAATTGATTCAATATTTCAGATGTTACAGCTGCAAAATTTTGATAAGGGAAAAATCAATTCGTCTCGGTCTAAAAACATGATGTTTCTATTTCTATTCAGGATTTCTTTTCCCGCTATTCCGTATGATGGTAAAAGGAGTTTATAAAATAAAACGTAGGAATGGGAACGTCCGTGATTTTCTATGAACGAATTCATCAAAAATCCGCAGATCCATTTGTTTTACTTCGACAGCTTTTCTACGTCATTCTAGTAAATGAAACTTGCATCAAACTTCATCGGAGCTTAGTCAATGCAAGCAGCTTTTAAATGTACGCGAGAAGAAAAACAAAAAACAAAATGTGTCAACCTCGAAAGATATACGATTACTACAATCATTGGGGAGAAGAATTTGACAATGTCATACGATTAAGTAAGCGCTTATATTCTTCCGGAACAATTCCATTTGTGGAGCGATTCGCCAGTATAACATACTCTCAACATGGCGTTGCGGCTTTCTATGTGCTGGAACCAAATGTATAAACTTAGTTTTATTGCTAGATTTTAGTTCAGCTGAGCGAAAATTACATTAAAAACAACTCTATCGAAAAGGCTGTATTTAATATAATGAGCTAATGTGGAAAACGTCAACCAGAGGACCGGAAATTCTTTATATTAGGTATATACCAATTGCGTTCCTATCTATTTAGTTTTATTAAAATAGCACACATTTTTCCAACCTGAAAGGTTTGAATTGAGGTGCAAAGATGGAAATTATTATATGGAATGTATTGTGGACAAAGGAGGGTTTGGCCATTGCATTAATTTTAACAATGATCAGGTACACTTGAGATATTTAGTTACGGCATTTTATGGGTATTCATTTAACGGCGGAATTGAAAGAGTGTGATTTTCAAATTCCGATGCAACTTTTTTCTTTAAATCGGATAAAAACACGCCTAGACCCCATATAACTGATATCAGGATTTTCAAAATTTTAGTTGAATTTATTTCGTATACATACATTGGTGATCAGAGAACAATTTCATAATTAAGTTTAACTTACACCTGAAAATGTTTCTCCGGGCTCTTAACAAGAGTATGAAATGTTCCGTTGCACCCGAACTAGCCCTTCCTTTCTTGCTTAAGTAGTTACGGTTTCATGCCAAAATCAGAAGATAGTATATAGGAAACTATGAACGTTTATAATTTTACTGTCCTCGCTTCTCAAATACAAAGGAGCAACTAAAATCCATACTCGGTGGTAGATTTACAGTCTGTAATTTAACTTCACGAATGCTTCCGATGCTTCCTTCTACTATAAAAGAACAAAAAACTCAGTGTTCAATTCGATTCGTAATCCTGATCACTTACTCGGAAGCTTACGTAAACCTTATAAGAACTTACTACACCTATTGAATTAACATCACTGGCTAATTTTTCATCTGTCATAGAGCAAATCTTTATCATTTGTCACAGAGTGTCGTGCTTGGGTTTCGTGATGGCTTTCTTTTTCATTCCACGTCAATAAGCAAATTAAAAATGTTGGTTGATCCAGATCAACAACAGCAGTAAAGGCATCTATTGCTCTTGACAGTTTAAGAATTGCAGGTAACTTCTTACCTCTACCCGATAGCAAAAATAAGAAGGACCACAAATTAGAACTATTCATATATAATACTTAAATAAATATGTATATATATGAATATATATAAATTATTGATCTCTTAAGAAATTATTTCATATGCTTGTTGAGGTTCAAATATAAAATGTTTAATTTCTCCATAGTTTCAAATTATTTTGAAATGTTGAATTGTTTTTAACATAATCGGGGAATTAAATATTGCGAGTGAATATTTCCATTGTATAACAATATTTATCCAAGACTGCTATGCCATCTGTCTATGGAGGTTATTACTTATACATGATACATACAGAAAAACATGTATAGGTTTTCAATACATTCTGAGATTTATTGAAAACGGCGGAACACAAAAATAATCGTTGAGCAACACTAATCTAATACTTTTCTTCCTAAAGGACAAATAATACTAAAAACGTGATATACATAACCACCGAGGCTTTCTGAGAGAGTACAAGTCTAACAAGAAATCACCTATGTTACGATTTGGAAAAAAACTAAGGTGTATTTTTCATAAAATGTGTCTGCTTTTCGAATATTTACTTCAATATATAACTTACATTTAAAATATTTTTTGCTTTTAGCAAACCGAAAAAGAAGTGAAATGCACATTAAAATATTAACGGAGTGACCCACTGCAAGGAATTTTAGCGTTTAAATGAATTTTCTTTGCATTCACCTTTTATCGGTTACAGCGAGAAGCACAAGAATGTAAAACATAAAACTAAATAAATAAGTAAACATTATATGTGTATATAAAAGGTTGTTAAAATGAAAGCAACAAAAAACTGGAAAACGTAAAACTTCAGTTTGAGTATCTTATGGGTGGAAGAAGTTTTTTAATATGCATTCTGACTCCTCACAAAGAAAATACCGCAAAGAGAAATGAGCGAAAAAATGGATTTGAAATGCAAGTTCAAGAGGGATGAGCTACTGCGTTTATCCGAATGTGACGATAAATTTAGAATATTTGTACAGCTATTTATCAACCGTTTTAGTTTTCATACCTACCACGAGTCATTTTTGGGATTCAGCAGGTTTGGGCAACTCGATTATTTGGCTTTAACCCTGTACATCAGATATTACGAATCGGTGGTTGCGGTCATACCCAGTCCAAGTCCAAGTCCAATAAACTGTATTATTTTTCATCTCTACCTAAAATAGGTTGCTTCCCTTCCGTTTTGCAGCCGTTTTCGGATTCCCTTTACTAAATTGTTCAATTAAGTTAGTAGTAGTAATATGCAATTTTTTTTTTATTGAACAAAAAGTGATGTCATCTGTACAGAAGAGTTTTGCCTCCGAAATGCTGCAAGGCATGACCGAAGTTTTTACAAACAATCAAACTTTCTGCCAAGAATATTCATTACAAAACTTAAATTGACATCTGTAGTTCTGGAAAGTTTCCAGAAAAGTGATAAAGCAGAAATATTTCAAAATTATTAATTGAAATGAAAAAATTTACAGAGCATTTACCTACAGTATTTACTACATACTTAATTTGTGGTTTGTGATATCCTGTCTTCTAACACAAATTTAGATGTGAAAGCTTGAGAATAAATAAACTTATATAGCTCATAAAAGTGTAATATTTCTCTATTTTATTAGAAAAAGTAATTTGATTTTTACTAGTTTGCATGCAATTAGCCATTTTCTTATTTTTTACGACACAAAAGCACGATATTACAACCTAACAATAAAATCTCCAAAGAAATAGTACTATGATTATAAAGGAATAAAAAGATTTCTTAATTTTTTGCTGCACATTATATGTACATAAATATAGAAAATTTCAAAGAGAGATGGTATCTATACACTTTCACAACTTCATAAATTTAAAAGTGTCACATTCTGGTAAAAAGTGGAGTATTTAATAGATTTTCTTTAAGAGATGTTAATGTTGTCGGCTACCTTGAAAAGCTTTTTATTACATGTACTAATTTGCTATAACGCAAGAGTGGTGATTCCTCTGCTATTAGTATTCAGAAGTCTTAAATTATAAGAGTATTTTTTTAAACCCTTAACTATAGATTTCTGATAAGTATAGGATTTGAGGGAAATGCTATGCTTGCTCGTTCATAAATATCGTTCATAAATTTTTTAGGTTAACTGCTTGTCAGGAGTTGGTAGCTGGCTAGTAATGTCTGATAACAAAACGGGAAGCGATAACTTGACTAAAAATGAGGATATTATGGTGAAGCCATAGCAGGTGTTTAAAATCTCTTTTTCAAGTGGGTGGCGAAGAAATCATAGAATATACCGCATATGAATGTTTATGTTTATGTATACTTGAAAGACACAAAACTTCTCTCTAGAAACTATACTTAAATTATAAATTGAATCTGTTTTATTTGATACATAATTCTTAGTATTAATTAAAGATGCTAAAGTTACATTGTAATAAAAAGTTTCGTATACGCTATGCCATACATACAGCTCGTCATTTTTGCATTAATTTTTTCAACATATGCTTAAGAACTATTGACCTACTCAAGTTTTCTTAAGAAACTCTTTTAATATTGGGCAACCATTATTTAAATTTTTTTAGTTTTAGTATCTCTTTTACTTGATGACTTTTATTTAATATCTTAAAAGTATAAATGCAAAA
>NW_017537389.1:8764-21781 GCF_001853355.1 Bactrocera latifrons | reverse complement strand
AAAAAAAAAAAAAAAACACGAGAATATGCATAAACACACATGAAATTTTATGTACAGCATATGGAATTTTGGGTGCAATTTGCTTGTGCAAAAGTGCACAGTCAATTGCTCCATTCTATTATACTTCTGCAAACCTGTGGGCTACTAAATATAGTTATCTTTGGCACTTATGCTCTTGGCTATTACGAAAATGAAAATTATTATCATTTTTAATAATACGAGCAATGATATGGAGTAAAATCATCTGAATGTTTTAAAGTCCTGATGTTAGTTGAATGGTCAATATGGTAGCTATATATTGGCCGATATATACGGAAATTCAAAAACCTTCATATTACAAATATGGGGGCTAAAAGAAACATTGCCTCTATTCATGACATTTTTGACATACAGACATTCACTCATACTTTTGTGTGTGTATTGCAAATGGTGTTTGTCCTAAGCGAATTTAGTTGTATTGCCTTGAATAATTTGAAAGATATGTACACCCATCCATAGGTGCCTCCTGCTACTGCAATTTGCAGTGCCAACCTACAGTTGTGTATCTTATTTCAGTGCTGAGCTATGGCTCTTTATAGGTTTTCCTTTAATGGCATTTTGTGGGTGTGATAGGGGTCCGATAACGCCTATGATCTACTAACTCGTCCTATTATTTTTTTTTTCCAAAGAACAAATGCACGACATTTCGTCATGATATCTAAATTTTGAATAAAGTTACAAGCTGTAACTGCGCAGATGGTTGGACGGAGGGCGGACGGATTTAAGTACTTAACTTGTCATATATAGTATTGACTGCATGTTCAAATTAATAAATACAATGTATTTTTGCGAGTGGATTCAAGAAAAATATTTCAGTTATCTACTATAAAAACCACACACGCAAATAACATATGAATATAAAAAATAAAATTGGAATGTTCCAATAGTTTAAAAGGATCGGAACATTTTTTATAAAAGGAAATGTTATAAACTACAGAAACTCAAAACTACTTTCAACAAACCTTTATAAAGTTTACCAAATGACAAACAAAGCCTTTTCTGCTAGGTGCTGGTAAAGAAACGTTTTGCTCTGCCTTAGTATATATACAAGGGATTTGTTATACGGACTGGACCAAGGCATGTGAAAATCTTCTGTTGAAAATATACGACATCGTGATTTTTTTTTAATGTCTATACATCAGAGAAATTTTATGGCATCGCTTTGACTTAAGACACATATTCCTCAGAATTGAAGGGTCGAGGACCCTATAAAGTATATATACGAGTATAAGTGATCAGTATGTTCATCTGAGTCGATTTAGCCATGTCCGTCTGGTTGTATATATACGAACTAGTACCTCAGTTTTTCAGATATCGTTTTGAAATTTTGTAAACGTCATTTTCTTCTCTTTCATTCGTCGGAACTGACGATATCGGCTCATTATAATATATAGTTGCCATACAAACTGAACGATCGGAATCAAGGGCTTATGTGGAAAACCTTTGAGTTTAAAGTGGTATCTTCACGAAATTTGACATGAATTACAGCTTAAGGTAATAACATAATATCCGAAATAATTATTCAGATCGGATTATTATAGCATATACTTTTCATTCAAACTGGACACGTAGTTACTAAAAGAAATGTACCTGTGAAGGGTGTATTAGCTTCGGTGCAGTCGAGGGTAACGTTTTTTCTTTGTTTTGCTTATATCTCGTAAATGACAAGAGCTATAGAAACTTGTAGGTAATTTTATTTGCTACAAAAAAGGTCCGAAGTCAAATTCGCCATCATTGATACGTCATTCGGTTTTTTAACAATATGTCGACCAGAACGAGGTGCATCTTTCACATCCAAACTTCCAGTATGGAAGCGAGCGAATTATTGTTGCGATACATGAACTGACACAGCATCGTCTCCGCAACTTAATTTCATTGGTGGCTTACGTGGCAATCTTCCCGTTTTTCAAAATATATCGATTTTCTTCATTATTTTCACTCAAATAAGTTACATTATGAAAAAAGGTGACAGCTAACTACAGCAACGCCAACTTCCCATACAACATAATTTTAAATTCCATCTGACTTTTTCCTCCCGATTGTATAAATCAATAAGAAATTGAGATAAAACTTTGCACGAATATTCCGTCTTTTGGCCAACAATTTTCCTTAAAAAAACTATCCAAACGTTGGGTACCGAATATATGAATCCCAGTACCTGTAAATGACTTTTTAATAAAACTACCGCATATATCGGCCAACATAACAGTGTATCTTTGAGTCCAATATTTAAGATACTTTCTGAAAAGGAAAATATTTTTTGTATGTGGCATACTAATAGTGTCTGGTATTGGTAAAAATAGTTAAAATCGGGACTAAAGTCAATACTTAATATAAAGTTTTGCCAGCCCTTGAAAGGTGCAAGAGAATAAAATGTTCAGTTACACCCAAGCTTATTTGTTTAGTATGTGGTATTATCAAAAACAAATAGCGTTGGGTCGATGATAAACCCATCATGGTTTCTTATTCAAAAACACAGCATGTTATGCCAGACATACTTATTGCAATCAAAAAAAAAAACATTTTGGGCGACAAACTTGCAGGCAATTATCTTTAGCATAGTAATACTGTTCTTACCTGCCTTCGACGCTTGAATTTTTACGCTTACATTGCATTTTCATCAGTTAGTTATATGAATTTTTGTATTTCCGGTGACTGTTGTACTCCGCTTACTTAGTCGCTATATTCCTGCTCTTTATGAGGTTTTGTTATATTGCCAGCCAGGTGCCAGATAAATAAAATGAATTTCCCATTTCCCTACTTGCATCTGCGCTTACATTTATATTATTCACACTTTTACATGTAGAGGTATACTTTGTAAGTCGATCGATTTGATATCTGAAGGATTCCCATAGATATGTGTACCATATGTTAAGTATACGTGGGTACAGTTTACTAAGTGGGATTATTGTATGAGTCAAGATTTCCGTAAGGTAAACATTTTATGTCATGATTACATACTTCGACACTGCTTAAATGTATCAGTAATTACATGTTGAATAGGCCGCTACAATACAAAGAGCTCTCCGAGGGTAGCTGGAAAAGTTAACAACTCTGGGTTAACAAAAATATATGTAAATTCAACGGATTATATTCTTTATCGACATCAAAAATGTAAAATCGCTAAATTTGTACACTTCATAAATGTAGAAGTCATTCCACAATTGTGCAAAAGCGTTTTGCCAAAAGTGAACACAAAAAAAAAAGTGATCAGGATGGAATTCAAACGTAAAGTGTGATTGCTTTATATTTAGCTGCAAAATTACAGTCAGCAATTGTTCGTGAGCTCAAACACCTTAAACATATATTTACATATATTTATTGGAAGCCCACATTTGCAAAAAAAGTGCAGAATGTAAGCGAGTATGTAAGAGCATGGACTGCTTCAATATAGCTTTTTGCATGGTCCAAAAGCCTGCTGATAGAGCCAAATACTTGTTTCATCAATTGAAACGTTTCGGTAAAAGTTTTATCAATTTTAAAACAAAATTTAATGTTGGCTCTTTGTTCGAAGCTCATCTTCGCACCGATAACACAAACACACTGACGCTTAAAACGCAATAACTTCACTTACTATTAATAAAACCGCATGAAGCTCTCACTGGATAATCGATAAAGATAGCAAATTTTAACGCACCAGTCGACATGTAGATGGCGCCACCAGAGGGTGCTACATTCAAAAAGCCTTGTTGTAACCCTTCTTGTACTAGTGGTGAAGAAAATATAGCTGAGAGTATACACAAAGAGCGTAGAGAGTCGATTCGGCACCGTTCGCAGCAACTCGGACTGACTTATGGAATGACTTGGCACATTCCACGACAAGATATTAAGCTTACAAGCGTTGCTTGTGCAAGAACTGAAGCCGCTCGATCTTCCCCAGCGACATTGCTTCATTCATGGGGTCTAGAAGAGTTCCAAGAAGGTCGGACGTTTGCGAGCCAGACTTTCTTCAGCGATGAAGCCCATTTCTAATTCAATGTGTATGCAAACAAGCAAAATTCCAGCATTTGAGATGAAGACAAACCTGAAGATATTTAACAGCTGTCATTCCATTTAGAAATAACAACGGTTTGGCATGGTTGGCCGGCGGAATAATCGCTCCATATTTTGTCAAAAAATGTAGGTGGGGAACGGGAGATATCGGGCGGCTGTTTGCTTCAGAGTTAGTAAATATTCAAATTATTGTGACGTAGGAATGCAAAACCCTTGATTTTGGCATCCGCTTCCAGTCAGACTTCGTCAAAAAACCAATTGTTATTTTAGTTGATTTTGAGGCACATATTTCCTCTAATGATCCAGATACAACAGACTTGACAAAGAGAAATTCAATATAGCCTTATCTACATATGTATATGTTTGTCACTTTTCGAATACATCACAATGTACTACATATTTCCAATAAGCAATCGTTGCTTCATTTGTTACAGCCAATAGCCAAAAATATAGAATATTAAAAACATATACATATTTGAATTTAATGCAGAGCATATTTATAAATCACAAATGCCTACACCATCGTTAATTCCATCTGCTTTTATTTGATGCAAAAAATGGACGATATCGGTTCATACCTTGTCCTTCCCACTTGATTTTGATCGGTCAGTTTAGTCCGATCTCAAAGATTTATTCAATGGTATTGCGGAAGATACCTAGTCAAATTCGAATAGCACCTATATGCTAAAGTTGTCCGATTTTGGCGATTATCACTAATGCGCAGTTTCTTTGAGAAAAAGTTATTGATTTTAGATCAATATCACTAAAATTGAGGTACTACTACGCGAATATGGATGGACATGGCCAACCTATAATTTTAAAGATATCAGTCGCACAGTGTTTTTGCGGTGTGTTATATAGCTTATGCAAACATTTATGTTTCAGAGGTAGTGATTAAGGGAATCCACACATACAACGTAACCAAGCGTATATTTAAAGTTACATTTGTACAACATTTTCGTATATTTCTTTTGACGTTATTTATTGCCTATCGGACCGGCTGAACATATTCGCTTGCATATTCTTCGTGAAAGATATACTGTTGTTCTACGCATAACTTGTTTTCTCCATGATTCATAAGTGATTTAAGAATGTTATTTTGCGAATCGGCAACACCTCAGATACTTTATTGGCATCATATTTGTCTTTCCAGACTATCTTTGATGCACTGTCGTTTTGTTCTGTTATTATTGTCTTATGCTGCTCTTTTCTTTCATCTTTTCACTCTCGTTGATAGACATTTGTTGCCGGCAATAAGTCATGGTCGTATTGTTCCTTATGTTTATTTTGTGGTTATATTGGCAATAAACCAAATTTTATGCATGGCCAAGTATTGTTCTCAGTTATGATGCTTTTTCCTAAACATTTTATTCACAATTCTGTTTTTCATATTTCGCATTATAGACCATCGGGATATAAAACGGAATTTGAAAGCATAAACAAAAATCTGTAAATTCAAAATATGCAAATTGTTGACTTCTACTTTGTAATTTAAATTCTTCTGTCGCTTTTGTATTATTTTCAAAAGATAATAAGAATAAGATATCTTTCCTGATTGCAAAAATTTACTAATTTTTAAATGAATTTGAGAAATTTTACTGTAGGAATTAATGTTTAACCATGGAACGGAAATAGGGTAGTGATGGGAAAGCATTAAATACAAAGCAACAAAAGAACTAAAAATATTTTCAAAATAACACTTCAATGCTGTATTTTGCTTCCCAACTTTTGAATATCAATTAAGAGTTACAATAAACAAATAAAGTGAACTTAGCGCTCTTTGGTATACACTTTTAAATTTTTAAAGTCTCTTTATCGTCATCTTTTTTAATTAACGATAGAACACTCTCTTATATGTTTCCAGTGATAATGACTACTGACAGCGCTCATCTAAATCCATTGATTTGGCAAAGTATTATTCTTCTTAATTGGCGTAGTCACCGCTTACGCGAAAGTAGAAAGTATTACTGTCTCGAAATATTGAAGTATAAAATTAACTCAGGTCCGCACGTTGGTTTTGGTTGGATTAGTCACGTAAAAGCTGAAAAGCTGTTTGTTAATTCATGCTTGAAACTTAACTTCACAACAAATTGCTTAACACTTTACATTATAGTATGGAGTCCATATTTTAGATCTTTAAGCTGCACTGAAGAATTCGATGTCTACTCACATAAAGGGAATTTTTTATACTCTCGTAACATTATACATATATTATAATACTATACTTTGGTTTCGGTAAGTGACTTTTAAGAAAAAAATAAAACACATATAATTCAATACCTTGGACAAGTATTTAGCATTATTATATTATTATTATAAAGATAAGTGCTTGCCAATATATTTGGAGCACGTGACTTCCGAGACTGGAAGTAATAAATTCCAGGCAAAATACTCTATTTTCGACCATTTTTGCAGTCATTTAGATAGTATGTCAGCAATAATGCGCCTACTATTCTCTTCCAAGGCGCCAATCGCGTGCGACGTATCTCCATATATAAGCGACTTCACATAGATCCACAAAAAATAGTCTAGCGGTGTAAACCCCAAAAATGCATCATTAATACATCATTTTGGAACTCTTTGGATATGTGCTTTTTCTTATCTGCTATGCCAAATATTTGCCTCATCTTTGAATGTGATATATTGTAGAATGTGGGAAATATGGTTAGTTTATATAAAATTGTGAAAGATTGTGTTATCAATTAGATCTCGAAAGATAGTCATGATGGCATAAATGGAGATTAATTAGTGTGTTATATTATATTATAGGTGTGTATATTAAACTATGCATGTACTACATATAACTCGTACACTATTCGAGGTTTGTTAGAAAAAAATATTAATTATGAGTAATATATGGGAGTTGTGGCAGTGTCGACCCGAATTTATCTATTAACTGTTATTATGCTACATACTAAAAAAATATTCTATAGGTTTCATTAAGATACCTATACAGTCACTAATCATATAGAGCAAATTCAGCCGGATGATCGATGAACGTAATACCTATATGGGGCCTAGGTCAAGTTTTCACCCAGTTGTATTTGTACAAGTATTTTAGGTACAATTATACACTGTTATCAGTAAAATAAATTCTGTAATTTTCATTGAGATAAGCCACACATTGTCCGATATGCCCAGTATAAACTCATCTGGAAATATAAATAAATAAATGATCAGGATGACGAGATGAGTTGCATTTCGGTCGACTCTCTGTCCGTCCGTACTTTCGCCCAACCGTGGAAGCTGTAACTTGAGCAAAATTTGAGATATCACGATGAAACTCGGCATGTGGGTTCCTTGGTACAAAAAAAATTCGAGTTCGTAGATGGGCGTAATCGGACCACTGCCACGCCCACAAACCGCTATTAACTGAAAATACATCAAGTGCCATAACAAAGCACTAAATTAAGAGATAAAATTGTAATTTGCCACAGCGCATCGCAGTACCAAAGGGCAACTGTGGGTAAACATTTTTGAAAAAGTGGGCGTGGCTCGCCATTTAACGAGTTTTATATACATATTTCGTAAACCATTTAAGCTACAACAACCACATTTGATTTAACAAGAAATTTTTTGATATTTAATTTTTTCTTTGGCCACCATTTTCCACACTTTCGGATCTTCCCGTAGTCTTCAAACAACTGATATTTTTTATTAATGACATTTAATAGGACTGTCATTTGTTTTTAGCTTACTGTATGATTTTCATCCATTATTGCTTGCTGTTCAAACTTTTCCATTGGTCTTCCCCGTTGTTCATTTCTCACATCAAAATCATAATTTATACACAGTGGAAACAATTTTTTGCATGTATTTACATGCATATCCGTGCAAGATTCTTATACAGTCCCTCCTCAAAAAATTTGAAGGGAAACCTTGGGACTGATGTAGTAAAAAATCTGTGGGATATTTGAGATGTACTGATTACGAATTTGATTTCAACAATTTTCCTTCTCGTATAGCTATTTTTGTCATTTAGGTAAATAGTGGCGTTTGTACCCTTACAGCCCTTCACTAAACACAAAAAATTATACGAGTTAGGCAACTTTTACTTTTTCGATTTTAACAATCCAAAATTATAAAGAAACAGCTTTTAATATAACAGTCGCAAAATGATTGCAAGCTAGTGAATTTTTTTACGCACAACTTTTAAATATTAAACGGCAGTATTTCAAGTTGCGTGGCCTATTTTTGAAAAATTTTCTATGAAGGCATTTCAGAAAAATCAGTGAAATATGAAAGGAGTATTTCTTTACATCATTTTACAAAATTTTTAGTAAATGACACATTTGGAATATAAAAGCATATATTGCTTTATAAGTATTTCTACATTTTACTAAAATCTATGAAAACTCTATGTACTAAACATAACAATAACCCAAATGTATAGAGGTTTATAAATGCTTAAGTCCAAGAACTTGCAAGACATCAGCAATAAAACTTATTGTAAAAATCTCTTTTAATATAATTCATGTTGTACCGAATATGATGATCTAGATTCTTATTATAGAATAGGATTCAATTCATAGTGGTCCTGAGATAAAAAAAAAGTTAGCTGCATTGATACTCGTATCACTACGTATTTTCTAAGGCGCGGCTGTAACTACTTTTTAAGTTAGTTTAATACAATTACGAGAGAATTTCTCAAACTTTCCTTGAATGTTCCACATTATGCTATAATTGAAGGATTATTATGTTAAGCATAAAGTCGATACTAAAATGAGTAGTATTGATCTTTATCGTCCCCACATATCCTTCATATATGCTGAAATGATTTCTGTTCTTGCCTTTGTGTTACACTTTCAACCGCTTTTAAAGCTACACTTCTGATTGAGATGAAGCCCTAAATGCCTGTTCTAAAATTTAGATATAAATAAATTTTCTCCATTTCTTGAAACAAAAAAGTAGTACAGTTTACATATTAATTTGATCCACTTAAATATCTTTTCAATCCAATAATTAAGAAAACTTTTTTACAATGATCATTAATTCCATCCAACATATATGCGATAATGAGCAAAAAAATTTAGGACCAGTAACCCTAATGAATTTAGTATGTGGCAATCCTCTGCTCGCCGTTGTATGCTATATTTTGTTACGTTACTCTAAATATTATTCTCTATTTTACTAATTTTACTCCTCTACAGCGATGAAAATGAGATGAAAGCTAACTGTAGGCAAATAATTTTAATAAAGTTGAAGTGAAAATGTGTGTGCTACATTTGCGAAAGGTAAGATATAATATGTCTATGAATATGTATAGTAATTCAAATGTGAATATTGGTTGCTTCATTCAAAGTTAATATGTGCATTGCATTTTCAGTATTCACAAAGTCATACTTCGTAAGACCATATTAATATCACTCATACGCCTGGTGGTACACTTAAAATTTTTTTACCAATAAACGACGAATAATATATATAACTTATTCAAATTTGAATATATTCTTTGCTTCAAAAAGGTGGAATGTATTAATATAATTATATTTAGACATATTTATATTCTTTACAAATGTTAAATAAGATAAGAAATGTTCTAGCTATTGTAATAAGTATACAATCCACATAAATTAGATAAGGCAGTGTCAATACAAAACATACATAAATAAACACATAAATATACATACATTTATGCAACACACATACATATATGAGGCACGTATACATTTATATGCAATATGCTTGCAAAATATCCCAATTATAAACGGCCCGATATCTTTATTATCACTTTAAGCTGGATAAATATTAGTTCATATTTTCCATATGTTTATAATTTTTGACCCAGTAATTCCACATGTCACGCTTAATTGTTATATAATTATTATCACTGAATTCTTTTAAAAGACTTCATTTTGCAGTCGAATAAGTGTTAGATTCAAAACATGCGAACCAGCAGCCATACGATAAATATAAATTATAATCCAGCAGCAATTTCTGTATTTTAGTGCCAATTAATCGACCATTTAATACTCGCATATATTGTCTTTGGACAACAGAAAAGTCTTGAAGTTTGTCACCGTTACAAATTGTTTACTCGTAAAACTGCATCAAGTTGTTTTGATAATTTGTACATACTTTGAAGTATATTTATTTCTTTACGTATCTTTGATTTGTATTTACTGCGTTGCCCCCTCTAATAAGTTTACTGTACATATTCTTAATGCATAAAGCTAGAAATCGAATTCGCTAGCGCAAATATGATCAGAATTCTCACCTGCAGTGTGAAAAAGGCTGAAAATGGATCTTAACCCCTCTCACTCACTAGCGGTATTTTAACCCAGAAATGGCATAACAAGGCTTTAATGAAGGCGTGATCGAAATTGGACTATGCTGGTGGCACCGCCCACTATTCGGTGAAAAGACATATCTCGAGAGTCGCCTGACCGATTTCAACCAAATCTGTCATGAGCCAGATACTCCTATATCACAGTGCAAAACTGGGAGAAATCGGACTGCTTCCCAAATGAAACAATTTTAAATTCCTTATACTTTCACTTTTCAGGACAAAATTGTGCGCGAATAGTGCATTTCAGGTGTGCCACCTTATGACAAAAATCGTAAATCGAATCAAAACTTTTCACGCTCCTCGATACTGTATATGTGGACCCAGTGATTATAGTTACTTTTTTACTGAAAATATCGGTTACTGTGTGAGAAATATTCTTCAAATTCAAAAGGAATTCAAAGAGGTTGAATAAAAAGCTTTTTGAGCTTTCGAATGTCTTTATAACACATACTTACTTCAGCCAATATGTAAGTTATCTTAACGGTGCTCATCTGCGCTTAGAACGAATAAAATAGGGCGGAAATTCGAATAGACCCCATATAACTATCAAGTCTGCATGTCGCAATAGTATAAAATGTTTGATTATACCCTAGCTTAATTCTTCCTTACTCGTTTGGGTTAAGCTCAAATAGTCAACAAATGATAAATTCTGGCAAAACTTCTGCAAAAAGTACACAAAGTGCGTTCCAAAGTTAACATAACTTAAAAAAAACATAACAAATGGTTTTTTCAGCAGAATCAATTTACTTTATTCAAAATAGTCTCCTTCTGCTTCAATACAGCGTTCTGCACGGTGCCATATCAGGTGAATACGGGGAGTGGTCAATGGTTAAAATGTGATTTTTGGTCAAATAATGTTTAATTCTGAGCAATTTTTGGTTGTCAGTCAATTTTTGCGGAACAAACCGTGCACACACGTTTCGTAAGAACAAATGTTCAGTCACAATGCGATAAATCGCTATTCTCGAGATGTTTAATTCCATTTCCATGAATTTTAATTTCGATGGAATCTCCGACGATAACTGACTACTTTGAAAACGTTGAAACCACTCGTGCACTCTGCAACGGATAGGCAATACGAGATATGAATCAAGAATTTATAGTTTTTATAGTTAATTTTATTACAAATTTTATTTAAATGACAAAAGGAAAATACTGTGAATTAAAAAAAAAAAATTATTTAGTACCTTTACAAAAACGGTAAAAAGCAAGCAGAAATCGGTAATATAGTGAAATGTTCCAGGAAATTGTTATACAACGCGATCTAAAATGTTAAGAGTGATCCTAATCTGTTATCTTAAAACATAATTCGTGAAAACAAAATAATTGTTAGAAATTAATGTAACCTGATCCTTTCTGATCCTTTCAATTTTCAAGTCATTGCAGAATTTAGCTTCAACGTGTCAAGTAGACTATTGAGGAGACGTTTAAGTAAAAATAATTTGTTTGGGCGTGTGGGCGCTTCTTCTAGAAACTGCTGTCGGAAAAGATTTTTTTTTAGCAAAACCTGTATCTTTGGCTCAACTAATGTGTATGCAAATATGCCAAACTATTTAACGATCTCGCCCTTTACCCCATGTTTTGGTCGTTTTTTTCCTTGTCAAAATTGGACTTTTGATCAGAACAAAAAACCGATTAAGTCTTTGTATTAGATCACGCATAAGGTGGTGAGGTCTACAATACTTTAGAATAATTTTAATATAACTGCGTTAACTTTTAGGAACAAATAGAGAGTTTACCATACCATAAAATACTTTAATCATAAAATGTACTTTAGTAAGCCTTCATAGCATAAAAGCTTCAAACTGTAAGTAAAATGACGACCAGGTATGAATTTTAACGAAAAATTGCAAATTTAGCATACTACGTGCACACTTTTTCTCTACAAATCATGACTCATTCCGGTGAAACTACTTTACAAAATTATTGAGAAATTGTTTCCCAAGGTATATAGTTATTTAAAAAATCTTAAATACGACAGAAATGCTACCAAAAACCACAAAAGCTGACAAAACAAAAGTGATTTTCGCTATTCTTCTTGTTCTCTCTGTTTTGTACAACTGCCATAGCAAAAAACGCGGTATCAAAACCATGGGTCACTACTGGTAAGCAGTTAAGTGCCTCACTCCAACAGGAATAAAGAATCCTTATATTACATACGAAAAATACTAAGAAGAAGCGCATTTTTGAGCACATTTTGATCATAACATAGCAAAAGCTAGATACATTTTCCTTGCACAGTTTTATTTCTTTATATTAACTCTTTCCCTGTTTGTACCCTGGAAAGGAGAGTGATAGGAAATGGGGAGTGCCATAATAATGTCAGAAGAATGTTACGTATTGACATTGGTTCAAATCAGTAGAAAAGTTTCTGAGATATGTGATTTGACCTAAAAGTAGACGGTGCCACGCCCATCTTCACAGTTTTACCCCGACTCCCTTAAGGCTATCTCGAGCGCCTCTAAATGAAAAATTTCAAGTATTACTTTGAGTAAAAAGAACAGCTACGTAGCGACTGAAAACAATGGAGTGCCGCTGTTTTCAAAAGTAAACACAAAATGTCAATTGCCGACAGTCAACAATCAAGAAACAATTGCAGATTTTTGACATTTTCGGTAGTTTCGCATATACATTTGAAACAGCATTGCATGGCGATACGATTCGATAGATTTCTTAAGCAGCTAATTTTAAAAAGG